>NC_091370.1:8067143-8297143 GCF_038502225.1 Cherax quadricarinatus
CCTAGTTCTACTCTTACAAAAACCTAAGAATTTTGTTTATTCCCCACGACACAAAAAACGAGGTTACCGGCTTATTATATTCATGGGGAAACATTAATCTCGTAATGCTCACACAGCGCCTGGTAATGAGAGGAGTGAAGGGGTGATCTGGATACTTACAGTTCCTTAAATTAAAAACCCTTCAACAGCCAGCATCAAGGTATCTGCCCTTAAAGGCCATGAAAAATGTCTTGATCCGCAAATATAAAGATCAAAGACCTCCGAGGAAAATAAATTTATTCAACGTGTATACAAGACACTCAATATCACAGCCAAGTCTTGACCGTAAAATTCTCTGTACATGGTAATGTGAAACATTTTTTGTTAATTTTGATACTATGTTGGTGGAAAGACACTGTTAAGAATGTAGAAGTGTGGAGTAAAACTGCAACACTTCGGGCATCTTATTAGAAGGCCAATAAGCATAATAAAAAAAATGAATAGAAGGAAGTGAGGTGAGGCATTTATTTTACTAAATTTACTTGCGTTACCCAGCATAACTTCCATTTTCTTAACATAATCACTCTTTCTTTAACAGAACATTCTATTACCTTACTCCCGAAATTGTTATGACACGATTGCAAACAAACCATACCACGGGTGGGGTTTGAACCCGCGGTCAAACCCCGCGGGTTCAAATCTCACCCGTGGTATATACGGTTTATTCTATTACCTTTATCAGGTTTAGAAGCAATGATATTTTTGTCCAAGGATATGTTCTTTAAAGCTATGGATTCCTCCTTAGTACAAATGTTATTATAATTGCCTGAGTTAGGTGGGGTAACATTAAGTTAGCTTAATTATAAAAAATCTTTTCCCATTGACACTAAATATGTATTTTCACTGCACAGCACACTTAATACCTATTTTACTGATAGGTGAACAGGGACAGCAGGTGTCTTAAGGAAATTTGTGCTAATTTTCCACCCATACCGGGGATCGAACCACGGTAGTGAGCTGAGTGCGCTAGCACTTGAGCCACGAGAACACTGCAAGCAGGGAAGGAAACGAACCACAATACGGGCAAGGATTAAACTCACGGCAAGTGAGTCGTAAAACTCCAGGCCAGTGCGTAAGCCAGCTGGCTACAATAAGATTAATCCAACTAGGTATATTTATACACCAAAGGGAGGTCAGCATGGGTCCTAATGTGACCACAAATACAAGTTTTTAAAAATGAATCTCCCGCCAGTGTGGCCGTGGGTCTAATGCCGTGCTCTTTCCTTAAGTGGATGTGACCTGACCTGATTAGATTGGGTCACTGGCTTAAGCCGGTAGGAGACTTGGACCTGCCTCGCATGGGCCAATAGACCTGCCGCAGTGTTCCTTCTTTCTTTTGTTCTTAAGTCTCCTCACAGACATCGTCATGACTCACGAAATCGTAATGACACGATTGCAAATAAACCACAGTACGAGTGAGGAGTGAACTTGCGGCAAGTGAGTCGTAAAACTCCAGGCCAACTAGCAAGCCGTACCGTGGTTTGTTTTGCAATCGTGTCATTACGATTTCGAGAGTCATGATGACGGCTTTGAGGGGACTTGAGCTAGAGTTCATCGCTGCCACGCTGGCAGGAGATTCATCTATTAAACTTGTATTTGTGGTCACAGTGGGACCCATGTTAATCTCCCTATGGTGTATAAACACACCTAGTTGGATGAATCTTATTGTAGCCAGCTGGCCCAGTGGCTTACTCACTGGCCTGGAGTTTCACGACTCACTTGCCGCGAGTTCAATCCCCACCCATACCGTGGTTTGTTTCCAATCGTATTATTAGGATTTCGTAATACAACATAACAGCAGGCCTATTGGTTCCTGCTAAACAAGTCCAACTCACACCCACCCACTCATGAGCCCGTCCAACCTATGTTTAAAGCTACCTAAGGTTCTGAGAGTGTGCTCCACTCATCCACAACTCTACCGCCAAACCAGTACTTCTCTATATACATTCTAAATCTAAATTTATCCAACTTGAATCCACCACTGCGAGTCCTGTCTTGGTTAGATATTTTCACCACGTTATTTATATCCCTTTACTCCTGCTTTCCACTTGTACACTTCAGTCATATCTCCACTAATTCTACGTCTTTCTAGAGTGCAATTTTAATGCCTTCAACCTATCTTCGTAGGAGAGGTTTCTGATACGTGGAATCAACTTCGTCATTCTTCTCTGTATATTTCCGAGAGCATTTATGTCTATTTTGTAATGTGGAGACCAGAACTGAGCAGCATAATCTAAATAAAACATTATCAGTGACATAATGTTGAAGCATAACATTGGGACTTTTATTATTTATTTCTTGAAATAAAGCCGAGAATTTTATTAGCTTTAATGCGAACACTTAGATGCAATTTTCTAGGCTTTAAGTTTCTGCTAACCAGAACTCCAACATCATTTTTGCATTCACTTTGACTAAGAACTACAATCGGTTTGTAAGGTTATAGTTATTCTCTTTTCTTAGGACTAGAACTACAGTTGTCTGTATTGAGCCGCTTCTGCCATTTCTCCGGAGAAGATCAGGAGTTTGAGGTAATCAGTCCCTCAGCCTGGAGTCGATGTTTGCAGTACATCAACCCTGAAAAAATAGAGCATACATAAGCCACTTCTTCCCGCATATGCTGTATTCTTTTGAAGCCTGAACTACCGAAAACGTCGACTCCAGGCTGAGGGACTTATTACCTCAAACTCTTGATCTTCACCATTCTTCTTTGTACAGGACTGATAAAGCCACTGCGTGGCGAAACGTTTCCTCAATAAAGATGCCCAAGTGTTGCACATGTGTCTAATTTAACTTAGCTCTAGCTTTAGTTTTATTGTTAAGACTATTAAACAAATTAAAAATGGTTAAAATCCATAAACGATACGTACGGTAAGCTTTAGCTGAGAAAAAGATATGCTCAAATTTCTGTGAAATATAAGTCATTGTTTCTTATCGTGAATTTCACTAGCTAAAAAACGACCCTGGCAATTACGATAAAAGCGAGACTGTTGGTGAGCACAATTATGATCTCAATCAAATTATACACACACACACACACACACACACACACACACACACACACACACACACACACACACACACACACACACACACACACAAGGAGATTAGTCGAAGAGCCAGAAACGAGTATGCACAGATTAGGAGGGAGGCCCAACGACAGTACGAAAACAACATAGCATCGAAAGTCAAGTCTGACCCGAAACTGCTGTATAATCACATTAGGAGGAAGACAACAGTCAAAGACCAGTGATCAGGCTGAGGAAAGAAGGTGGGGAACTCACAAAAAACGATCAAGAGATATGATATGAGGAGCTCAACACGAGATTCAAGGAATTATTCGCAGAAGAGATTGGAAGGGCTCTGGGAAGACAGCACAGAGGGGAACACCAACTGGGAATGTATCATCAAGTGTTGGATGACATATACACAACTGAGGAGTATGTGCAGAAGCTGTGAGTGTCTGACAGATTGAACATTAAAATGGTATAAAATACCGACAGGTTGTTAGGTAAGACACATATGTTAGGTAAAACAATATGTCCATATTGTTTCATACTATGGGACAATGCTCTTCTCCAGACTGAGGGACTGACCACCTCAAAACTTTAAGGGTGATGGACTGATTACATCGTCTTCAAGTCTCTTCTGCTTCTATCAACTTTTCTGTACTCGACTGAAGAAGCCTACTGTGTAGGCGAAACGTTTCGAAATAAAGATACCTAACTGTTGCATATGTGTCTTACCTAACAAGATTTACGTAGGTGAAACAGCAAGAAACCTCGACACCCGCCTCAGTGAACACATTTACGCATGTAGGAACGATAACTTGAACAACGCCTGTGTGCAACACCGAAATTCCACCAATCATCTCATGAAATTCAGAGACGCCCAATTAGTGATCAAAGAAACTAATTTCCGTAGACGCAAGTGCCTCGAATCAGCACTGATCGCTGTTTCGAATACAATTAAACAAAACAACGGCAGTTTCACCATCTCCGAAGTCTTAGCAAGAATCCTCCTGAAAACAGTAAACCCTGCCATCACATAGTCTCTCCTGTTATACTACACAAGCACATACAAGGAGTGAACACTGAAACAAGCTGCCTCTTTCCAGTCTATATTTGTCCAACCTATTTTTATGTTACCCAAGTAATAGCTTTTATATCCTTTTTCTCATGTACGAATTAATTGCTCTACCATATTGTATTACTTTTGTCACTACTACTACTACCACCACTAGTGAACATCGAAATGGTACCTCACTAGTATTGCACCTCACTCTGATCCTATGTATACCATCTGTGTCCATGTATTGTTTGTAATGGCTTGATAAAGCTCCTGGAGAGCGAAACGTTGCCACAATAAAATGTCACATTAGTTGCACTTGTGTCCTTTTACTTTACAAGTATCACCCAGTTGAATGTTATTAGAGTGGATTATGTCAACGCTAACTCTGGTCGTGGTAATGACTGCGTGAGACTTCCTGATGACTTTCTTCATGATAACACATTCTGAAATTCACTCTTAAAGAGCAGAGTTGGATATCGCACCTGTCACACAATAGTTCCAATATTGTTCATATACTTTCGAATAGCTTTATTTCTATTCGTATCATTAAATTATGAACTGTAGTTAACGAGGACAACATATGAGAGCCACTTCTTAACATATGAGATCATCAAGATTACTTTTAACTTTTAAAGACAACTGAGGCTTTATTATTTTATATTCATGGGAAGCATTAGACTTGTGGGGACGATACTGCGCCTGAGAAATGCTAGTTAATCTGATTCAGTCCAAGAAAGGGAAGGATTACTCCAATCCCATGGGACACAAGCCCTTCACCAGCATCGAGGTGGCGCCCATCTTGGGGGGGGGGGGGGGGAGGGAAACTGGGGTTATAGCTACTCCAAAGCTAGGTGTTCTTAATTGATAAGAAATAAAAAAAAAATAATTTGTTAGAAGTCCACATCTTGTGTTGCTGTAGATATTGACAGTGGAGCCTCCGAAAAGTAAAAACCTTTTGGTGGGGGTAAGTTGGAACAGGTGAAGAAAAGGTTTGCCGAGAAAGTGCCAGGGCTTGACTCAGCTGCTAGGAGTTTTGATGGGCAAGTGAAGGCAAGTTGTGGTACAGCATGTTATGATTATGTTTGGGCTGGTGGCGCAAGCCGGTAGCATCAGCCAGCGTTCACAAACTCATGGCCCCATACCTCAGGGTTACTGACGTTAAGAAAAAACTAACATCTCCACGAAAAAAATGGGCTTTATCAAGAGTCAAACCTGTTAACACGGTTTAACTGCGGGTAAGGACAGGTGTAGATGCTTAGAGATCCTAGAACAGGCTGTGAGCGTTTTGTGTTTTCATAATTATTTCAAGGTCGGTGGCCCATACAATGTGGTGGGTCTCGAATCTGTCAATCTGACACTTAAGAGTTTTCCGGTAGGCATGGAGTGACTCACTGGTGGCAGAGTTACGCCAGCCTATAATAAATATCTTCAACACTTGTTCAACCTTTGGACGAAGACCTACTTCGACTAGTGGATGGTACCACTATGACCCCGCCTCCGTCTGCTTCACTTCACCTCACTACAGTATATAAGCCACGTCTACGGCCCTATGCTGTACATTCTACAAGATTGATGGACTGAACACATCGACTCCAGGCTGAGGGACTGATTACCTCATACTCCTCCTCTCCTTACGCCTTCCTCTTTGTATTGGACTGATGAAGCCACTGTGTGGCGAAACGTTTCCTGAATAAAGATTCCCATATGCTGCATAAGTGTCTCAATCTTCAACTTGTCGGTTTTTCAAACCATCACAAACCATTCATCACAAATATCCCGTACAATGCCTTGTTCTGGATACCCTATAGTTTCAGAAGGCTGAACTTGGAACTAAGGGAGAGTACTAATGATGTGTATGCGAAAAGGGGTCAGATGAGAGCTTTGAAGAGATGTAGCTTGTCAAGGGTCAGAGGACTCTACTGAAGATTGACAGAGTTGCGGGAATCTTGAATCTAATGATACAGTTGTCCAGGAATTTCCATAGGTGTTTATGGGTGACCACTGGGAAGCTGAAGCTGTTACATATTTGATACTTGGTATAGCTTGTACTAGTGTAAAATGTTGTACATGAATTGTGATGAATGGTTTGAAAAACCGACAAGTTGAAGATTGAGACACTTATGCAGCATATGGGAATCTTTATTCAGGAAACGTTTCGCCACACAGTGGCTTCATCAGTCCAATACAAAGAGGAAGGCGTAAGGAGAGGAGGAGTATGAGGTAATCAGTCCCTCAGCCTGGAGTCGATGTGTTCAGTCCATCAATCTTGTAGAATGTACATTCTACAAGATTGATGGACTGAACACATCGACTCCAGGCTGAGGGACTGATTACCTCATACTCCTCCTCTCCTTACGACTTCCTCTTTGTATTGGACTGATGAAGCCACTGTGTGGCGAAACGTTTCCTGAATAAAGATTCCCATATGCTGCATAAGTGTCTCAATCTTCAACATGAATTGTATACAAGAACATAAAAAAGAAGGAACACTGCAGCAGGCCTACTGGCCCATGTGAGGCAGGTCCAAGTCTCCTACCAGCTTAAGCCAATGCACCCAACCTGGTCAGGTCACGTCACATTCACTTAAGGAAGGAACACAGCAACTGACCTAGTAGCACAAGCTAATCAGGTCCAACTTACACCCACTCATGTATTTATCTAACCTATTTTTAAAACTACACAACGTTTTAGCCTTAATAACTGTACTTGGGAGTTTGTTCCACTCACCCACAACTCTATTACCAAACCAGTGAGAGCCACAGCCCGGCTGGTCAGGTACCGACTTTAGGTGCTTGTCCAGTGCCTGCTTGAAGACAGCCAGGGATTTATTGGTAATCGCTCTTATGTATGCTAGGAAGCAGTTGAACAGTCTCGGGCCCCTGACACTTATTGTATTGTCTCTTAACGTGCTAGTGACACCCCTGCTTTTCATTGGGGGAATGTTGTATCATCTGCCAAGTCTTTTGCTTTTGTTGTGAGTGATTTTCGTGTGCAAGTTCGGTACTAATCGCTCTAGGATTTTCCAGGTGTATATAATCATGTATCTCTTCCGCCTGCATTCCAGGGAGTACAGGTTCAGGAACTTCAAGTGCTCCCAGTAATTGAGGTGTTTTATCTCTGTTATGTGTGCCGTGAAGGTTCTCTGTACATTTCCTAGGCCAGCAATTTCACCTGCCTTGAAAGGTGCTGTTAGTGTGCAGCAATATTCCAGCCTAGATAGAACAAGCGACCTGAAGAGCAGTGGTCAGTGGTCAGTCGAGTGGTCAGTGGTCAGTCAGTGGTCAGTGGTCAGTCGTCACGTGAGGTCACAGACCCTGAGCTGCTTTGGGGATTAGCGTGGACGGTTACAAAGCATGGCTTGCTTCTGCAGTGTTTTAAAAACTGAGGTTGGAGAGTTGAAGGAGGAGGTCTTGCTTCTCCAGGAGGAGATTAGGAGGCTGAAGGTCCACCTCAATGGGTCTGGGAGAGAGTGTGAGGTGGCTGGAGTTGTGGGGAATGAGACTTCTAGCAGTGAGGTGCAGTCTGTCTCTCGCTGTGAGGAGGCTGTAGTTGGGGAGGTAGCAACGGCTACCAGCAGTGAGGTGCAGCCCAGCACCTGCTACAAGTGGCGAGTTGTTCACAGTAATGGGAGGCGCATCAGAGTAAGGAAAGTTAAGAGTGAAGAGCTGAAGGTAGGAAATCGCTTCTCTGTTCTCCAGGATGAATGTACTTCAGTGGCCAGTGAAGGTAAGGGTACTACTGCCCCTGCTAATGAAGGTAAGCGCATTCTTGTGGTTGGTGACTCTCAGGTAAGATATATTGACCGTGCTTTTTGTAATAGGAATAAGAAGATGAGAGATAGAGTGTGCTTCCCTGGAGCTGGTGTTGGGGACATTGTCAACAGGCTGGATAATATCATGTCAGGTAATGGGAACAAGCCCATTATCTGTCTCAGTGCTGGTGGAAATGATATTGGGAAGGGTAGGAGAGAAGAGCTGCTAGATAAGTACAGGTCAGCTATAGATTTCATTAAGTCTAAGGGAGGGATCCCAATCATATGTAGCATCTTGCCTAGAAGGGGAGTAGGAAATGAATGGTTGTCTAGGGCAATTGGTGTAAATTGCTGGCTAGACAGATACTGCAAGGAACTTGCAATCCCATTCATTGACAACTGGAACAACTTTTATGGCAAACATGATATGTATGCAAGGGATGGGGTACATCTCTCTGGGGCAGGGGTGGTAGCACTTGCAGACTCGATTGAGAAGGCCATTGGTGAAATGCCTATGATTTTAAACTGATGGAAGATAGAGGTATGGGTGTGTGTGGGAAACAAGCAGGTTGCAACACTAGGGTTGGAAACAGTAAATGTATAAAAGGCATTCAGCATGAAGTTATAAATAAAGACAATAGAACAGGCCAGCAAACAAAGGGGGACAGCAGAGGGCAGCAAGGGACTAGCTCCCTTAAGGTTTACTATACTAATAGCAGGAGTGTTAGAAATAAGATAGATGAGCTAAGATTAATTGCAAGTGCAGGAAACATAGATATTATTGCTATAACAGAGACCTGGCTCAATCTGAAAGATAGAGAGATGCCCTCTGAATGTCACATACAAGGCTATAAATTATTCCACACTGACAGGGTCAACAGGAAAGGTGGTGGAGTAGCGATGTATGTCAGAGACAATTTAAATTGTTGTGTTAGACAAGATATTAAATTAGAAGCGTCAGCCACTGAATCTGTTTGGTTACAGCTTCTCGAGGGCCGAGAAAAACTAATTTTGGGTGTGATTTACAGGGCCCCAAATCTTGATAGGGAGTGCAGTAAACTTCTATGGGACGAAATTCGTAAGGCATCTACATACGAAAATGTTGTGCTAATGGGAGATTTCAACTATAGACAGATTGACTGGAGCAATTTGACAGGAAATTTAGAGTCGGGTGACTTTCTTGATACGATCCAGGATTGTTTTTTAAAACAGTTTGTGACAGAGCCAACTAGGGGAAATAACCTCCTTGACTTGGTTCTTCCCAGTAGGGAAACACTAATTAATAATCTTGAGGTTAATGATGAGCTTGGGGAGAGTGATCACAAATCACTCAGTTTTAATATATCATGGAATTCCCCTAATAATGGCAATCAAGTCTCCGTCCCTGACTTTCGCTTGGCTGATTTCATAGGACTGAAAAATTACTTAGGTGGGCTGAACTGGAATGACCTGACTAAGGGTCAGGTAGGTGGTGATGGTTGCCGATATGATGCTTTCCAGGGCATAGTTCTAGCTGCTCAGTCAAATTATGTTCCAAATAGGGAAATCAGATCAAACAAAAATGATCCTAAATGGATGAACAATAGATTAAAATATCTGATTGGTCAAAAGAGAGGCATATATAGGCAAATCAAAAGAGGAGAGGCGCAGTTAAGAAATCGATATATTCAGTTAAAGAGAGAAATAAAAAAGGGAATTAGAAAAGCAAAAAGAGATTATGAGGTTAAAGTTGCAAAAGAATCGAAGACTAACCCAAAAGGATTCTTTCAGGTATACAGAAGTAAGATCAGGGACAAGATAGGCCCACTCAAAAGTTCCTCGGGTCAGCTCACTGACAGTGATAAGGAAATGTGTAGAATTTTTAACACATACTTCCTCTCAGTTTTTACACAGGAGGATACCAGCGATATTCCAGTAATGATAAATTATGTAGAACAGGACGATAATAAACTGTGCACTATTAGGGTCACAAGTGACATGGTCCTTAGGCAAATAGATAAATTAAAACCTAACAAATCCCCAGGCCCTGATGAACTGTATGCAAGGGTTCTAAAGGAATGTAAAGAGGAGCTTAGCACACCCTTGGCTAATCTTTTCAACATATCACTACAAACTGGCATGGTGCCAGATAAGTGGAAAATGGCAAATGTGATACCTATTTTCAAAACAGGTGACAGGTCCTTAGCTTCGAACTATAGACCAATAAGCCTAACCTATATAGTGGGAAAATTTATGGAATCAATAATTGCCGAGGCAGTTCGTAGCCATCTTGAAAAGCATAAATTAATCAACGAATCTCAGCATGGTTTTACAAAGGGGCGTTCCTGCCTTACGAATTTATTAAATTTTTTCACTAAGGTATTTGAGGAGGTAGATCATGGTAATGAATATGATATTGTGTATATGGACTTCAGTAAGGCTTTTGACAGGGTCCCACATCAGAGACTATTGAGGAAAATTAAAGCACATGGAATAGGAGGAGAAATTTTTTCCTGGATAGAGGCATGGTTGACAAATAGGCAGCAGAGAGTTTGCATAAATGGGGAGAAATCAGAGTGGGGAAGCGTCACGAGCGGTGTTCCACAGGGGTCAGTGTTGGGCCCCCTGCTGTTCACAATCTACATAAACGACATAGATGAGGGCATAAAGAGCGACATCGGCAAGTTTGCCGATGACACCAAAATAGGCCGTCGAATTCATTCTGACGAGGACATTCGAGCACTCCAGGAAGATTTGAATAGACTGATGCAGTGGTCGGAGAAGTGGCAGATGCAGTTTAATATAGACAAATGCAAAGTTCTAAATGTTGGACAGGACAATAACCATGCCACATATAAACTAAATAATGTAGATCTTAATATTACGGATTGCGAAAAAGATTTAGGAGTTCTGGTTAGCAGTAATCTGAAACCAAGACAACAGTGCATAAGTGTTCGCAATAAAGCTAATAGAATCCTTGGCTTCATATCAAGAAGCATAAATAATAGGAGTCCTCAGGTTGTTCTTCAACTCTATACATCCTTGGTTAGGCCTCATTTAGATTATGCTGCACAGTTTTGGTCACCGTATTACAGAATGGATATAAATTCTCTGGAAAATGTACAAAGGAGGATGACAAAGATGATCCCATGTATCAGAAACCTTCCCTATGAGGATAGACTAAGGGCCCTGAAACTGCACTCTCTAGAAAGACGTAGAATTAGGGGGGATATGATTGAGGTGTATAAATGGAAGACAGGAATAAATAAAGGGGATGTAAATAGTGTGCTGAAAATATCTAGCCTAGACAGGACTCGCAGCAATGGTTTTAAGTTGGAAAAATTCAGATTCAGGAAGGATATAGGAAAGTACTGGTTTGGTAATAGAGTTGTGGATGAGTGGAACAAACTCCCAAGTACCGTTATAGAGGCCAGAACGTTGTGTAGCTTTAAAAATAGGTTGGATAAATACATGAGTAGATGTGGGTGGGTGTGAGTTAGACCTGATAGCTTGTGCTAACAGGTCGGTTGCCGTGTTCCTCCCTTAAGTCAATGTGACCTGACCTGACTAGGTTGGGTGCTTTGGCTTAAGCCGGTAGGAGACTTGAACCTGCCTCGCATGGGCCAGTAGGCCTTCTGCAGTGTTCCTTCGTTCTTATGTTCTTATGTTCTTAAGAGTGTCATCATGGGCTTGGCATCCCTAGTTTTGAAGGTTCTCATTATCCATCCTGTCATTTTTCTAGCAGATGCGATTGATACAATGGTATGGTCCTTGAAGGTGAGATGCTCCAACATGATCACTCCTAGGTCTTTCACGTTGGTTTTTTGCTTCCACTACATCATTTGAGGCATTAAGCAGTTAACATAAGAACATAAGAAAGGAGGAACACTGCAGCAGGCCTGTTGGCCCATACTAGGCAGGTCCTTTACAATCCATCCCACTTACAAAACATTTGCCCAACCCAATTTTCAATGCTACCCAAGAAATAAGCTCTGATATACAAGTCCCACTCAAATCCAACCCCTCTCACTCATGTATTTATCCAACCTAAATTTGAAACTACCCAAAGTCCCAGCCTCAATAACCCAACTAGGTAGACTGTTCCACTCATCAACTACCCTATTTCCAAACCAATACTTTCCTACATCCTTTCTAAATCTAAACTTATCTAATTTAAATCCATTACTGCTAGTTCTCTCTTGGAGAGATATCCTCAAGACCTTATTTATATCCCCTTTGTTAATACCCATCTTCCACTTATACACTTCGATCATGTCTCCCCTCATTTTTCGTCTAACAAGTGAATGTAATTTAAGAGTCTTCAATCTTTCTTCATAAGAAAGATTTCTAATGCTATGTATTAATTTAGTCATTCTACGCTGAATGTTTTCTAACAAATTTATGTCCATTCTGTAATATGGAGACCAGAATTGAGCTGCATAATCTAGGTGAGGCCTTACTAATGATGTATAAAGCTGCAGTATAACCTCTGGACTTCTGTTGCTTACACTTCTTGATATAAATCCCAGTAATCTATTTGCCTTATTATGTACGCTTAGGCATTGCTGTTTTGGTTTAAGGTTGCTGCTCACCATAACCCCCAAGTCCTTTTCGCAATCTGTATAGCTAAGTTCTACATCATTTAACTTATAAGTGCTAGGGTTATGGACACTCCCAAGCTTCAGAACCTTGCATAAAAAACACGGTCGTAAGTCGAGTGGTCATAAGTCGAGCAGGTCATAAGTCGGATGGTAGGTGTATTGAGTTTGTCTAAATCCTCCTGAAGTTCCCTAACATCTACGTTTGAATCAGTTATCCTACCTATCTTTGTGTCATCGGCGAATTTGCTCATAGCACTAGTAATACCCTCATCAAGGTCATTGATATATATTATAAACAACAAAGGGGCCCAAGACTGATCCCTGTGGTACGCCACTTGTTACAGATCCCCACTTGGATTTAACCCATTTAAGCATACTCTCTGCTTCCTATTAGTGAGCCATGACTCGATCCATGACAGCACTTTTCTCCCAATGCCATGAGATGCCACATTTTTTAACAGTCTCTGGTGCGGTACTCTATCAAAAGCCTTAAAAAAATCCAAATAAACAATATCGAATTCTTTATCATGATCAACAGCCTCGAAAGCTTTACTGAAGAACGTTAATAAATTAGTTAGGCACGAACGGCCCCTCGTGAATCCATGCTGAGTATCATTAATCAAGCTATGCTTATCCAGATGGCATCTTATATTATCAGCTATAATTGACTCTAGTAATTTGCCTACAATTGAGGTTAGGCTTATTGGGCGGCAATTTGACGGCAATGACTCGTCCCCTGCTTTAAAAATAGGTATTACATTAGCCATCTTCCACATATCAGACACTACACCTGTTTGAAGAGATAAATTAAAAATATTAGTTAATGGTTCACAGAGTTCCATTTTGCATTCCTTAAGAACCCTTGAAAAAAGCTCATCAGGACCCGGCGACTTATTTTGCTTCAGTCTGTCTATCTGCTTCACAACCATTTCACTGTGACTGTGATGTTACATAATTTATCTTCTTCAGGCCCACTGTAAAAATTAATCACTGGAATATTGTTAGTGTCTTCCTGTGTAAAAACCGAGAGAAAATAATTATTTAAAATCGAGCACATTTCATTCTCTTTGACAGTAAGATGCCCATAGTTATTTTTAAAGGGACCTATCTTATCTCTAACTTTTGTTCTATATACCTGGAAAAAACTTTTTGGGTTAGTTTTAGAATCCCTAGCAACTTTAATTTCATAGTCCCTTTTAGCTTTTATTATTCCCTTTTTAATGTCCCTCTTAATGTCAATATACTGATTCATAAGATGACCCTCACCTCTTTTGATACGCCTATAAATTCCCTTCTAATGCCCTAGTGGATATTTCAGCCTATTATTCATCCATTTTGGGTCATTTCTATTTGATCTAATTTCTTTATACGGGATAAACATTCTTTGAGCAGCATGTATAGTGTTACCCCAGTCAACAGATGATAAGTGTTCTCTAAGCCCATCGTAATATGCTAAGCGAAAATCTGGGACTGTTACCGAGTTATCCCTTCTATCATACTTCCATTCAATGCTAAATGTAATTGATTTGTGGTCGCTAGCACCCAGTTCCTCTGAAATTTTTAAATTATTAACAAGGGTTTCATTGTTTGCCAGAACTAAGTCAAGCAAGTTATTTCCCCTTGCAGGTTCTGTCACAAACTGCTTCAAAAAACAATCCTGAACTACTTCTAAGAAGTCGTATGATTCTAAATTCCCAGTCAAGAAATTCCAATCAATATGACTAAAGTTAAAGTCTCCTAGAATTACTACATTATCGTGCCTTGTGGCCTTAACAATTTCCTCCCATAGTAGTCTCCCTTGGTCCCTATCTAAGTTTGGAGGATGGTATATCACACCAAAAATCATTTTTTCATGCCTCTCTGAAAATTCTATCCAAACAGACTCTGTGTTACTTCAGACTTAATACCATTTTTTATGCAACAGTTCAAGCGATCTCGGACATACAATGCCCCCCCTCCTTCCCGATACTTCTATCTACTTCGAGCAATTTAAAACCCTGAATGTGACATTCCGCAGGCATGTCCCGACTTTTTGAATTAAACCACGTTTCAGTTAAGGCAAATACATCAATGTTGCCTGCACTAGCAACTAGCCTCAACTCGTCAGGGATAGAGACTTAACTGCCCTTTTTAGGGGAATTCCATGATATATTAAAACTGAGTGATTTGTGATCACTCTCCCCAAGCTCATCATTAACCTCAAGATTATTAATTAGTGTTTCCCTGCTGGCAAGAACCAAGTCAAGCAGGTTATTTTCTCTAGTTGGTTCTGTCACAAACTGTTTTAAAAAAAAATCCTGAATCGTATCAAGAAAGTCACTTGACTCTTAATTTCCTGTCAAATTGCTCCAGTCAATCTGTCTATAGTTGAGATCTCCCATTAGCACAACATTTTCGTATGCAGATGCCTTACGAATTTCGTCCCACAGAAGTTTACTGCACTCCCTATCAAGATTTGGGGCCCTGTAAATCACACCCAAAATTAGTTTTTCCCGGCCCTCGAGAAGCTGTAACCAAACAGATTCAGTGGCTGACGCTTCTAATTTTATATCTTGTCTAACACAATTTAAATTGTCTCTGACATACATCGCCAGTCCACCACCCGTCCTGTTGACCCTGTCAGTGTGGAATAATTTATAACCTTGTATGTGACATTCAAAAGGCATCTCTCTTTCAGACTGAGCCAGGTCTCTGTTATAGCAATAATATCTATGTTTCCTGCACTTGCACTACCTTATTTCTTACACTCCTGCTATTAGTATAGTAAACCTTAAGGGAGCTAGTCGCTTGCTGCCCTCTGCTGTCTCCCTTTGTTTGCTGACCTGATCTATTGTCTTTATTTATAACTTCATGATGAATATCTTTTATGCATTTACTGTTTTCAATCCTAGTGTTGCAACCTGCCTGTTTCCCACATACACCCATACCTCTATCATCTATCAGTTTAAAATCCTAGATATTTCAGCAATGGCCCTCTCAATCGAGTTTGCAAGTGCCACCACACTTGCCCCAGAGAGATGTACCCCATCCTTTGCATACATATCATGTTTGCCATAAAAGTTGTCTCAGTTGTCAATGAATGGAATTGCAAGTTCCTTGCAGTATCTGTCTAGCCAGCAATTTACACCAATTGCCCTAGACAACCATTCATTGCCCACTCCCCTTCTAGGCAAGATGCTACATATGATTGGGACCCCTCCCTTAGACTTAAATCTATAGCTGACCTGTACTTATCTAGCAACTCTTCTCTCCTACCCTTCCCAGTATCATTTCCACCAGCACTGAGACAGATAATAGGCTTGTTTCCATTACCTGACATGATATTATCCAACCTGTTGACTATGTCACTAACACCAGCTCCAGGGAATCACACTATCTCTTACCTTCTTATTCCTATTACAGAAAGCATGGTCCATATACCTTACCTGTGAGTCATCAACCACAAGGATTCGCTTACCTCTATTTGCAGGGGAAGTAGTACCTTTACCTTCACTGAAGTACACTCATCCTGAAGAACAGAGAAACAATTTCCTACCTTCAAATCTTCTCTCTTAACTTTCCTTATTTTGATGCTCTTCCCATTACTGGGAACCACTTGCCACTTGTAGCAGGCGCTGGACTGCACCTCACTGCTGGTAGCCATTACAACCTCTCCACCTACAGCCTCCTTGCAACGAGTGACAGACTGCACCTTGCTGCTGGTGGCCTCATTCCCCTCCACCATACCAGCCACCTCACACTCACTCCCAAACCCATTGAGGTGAACCTTCAGCCTCCTAATTTCCTCCTGGAGAAACAAGACTTCCTCCTTCAACTCTCCAACCTCAGATTTCAGAACACTGCAAAAGCAAGCCATGCTTTGTAACCGTCCACACTAATCCCCAAAGCAACTCAGGGCCTGTGACCTTACGTGACGACTGACCACTGACCACTCAATACCGACAAGATGAAAAATAGACACGTGCAACATCTAGGTATCTTTATTGTATAAGTTTCGCCATCCAGTGGCGTTATCAATACAAATTCAAGGACATAGCTGGAAGATAAGAAATATATACAAAAGATGAGGTAATTAGTCCCTCTACCTTGGAATTGGTGTGAAGAGCACCGTAGTCGTGAAGAATGTGGAGCACAGACAAGAAGGCTGGCGCTTATATACTCGTGTCATGTGGAAAGGGACGGGTAGCAAACGTGGGCATAGTCACTGGTAGGTGGGATTCCCCATTGGAAGTAGGTCATACCTAAGGGATGGGTTAGTGGTGGTAGTAGTAGTCATAGTAGCCGTGAAGATGGTTTAGATGTCCTCTGAACCAAGATTCCATGATGTTGCAGTGTCTAACAAGTTGTACATGAATGGTATACAATACCGACAAAATGAAAACAGATACCTGTGCAACATCTGGGTATTTATTGTAGTCGTTTCGCCATCCAGTGGCTTTATCAGTACAAATTCAAGGACATAACTGGACACAACAGTTATGTCCTTTAATTTGTATTGATAAAACCACTTGATGGCAAAACGTCTAAAGATACCCAGATGTTGCACATGTCTAATTTTTCATGATGTTCTTTTTAGAGGGAGGTCTGTTGTTGTATGTGTTGTTAATGGATAAGGATTTTGATCTTGGTGTGATTTAATGGTGCCTTTTTTGGTATTCCCTAGATTGTCTTTCATGTATGGGTAACAGAATGGAGTTCTTATGTTTATTGGTAGGGTAGAGAGTTTTTGGTCATGAAATGTGCTGGGGGTTGGTTGGTGAGCCATTTCTGCAGCGAGATCGGTGAGACATGCAATGGTTAAGTCAAGCCCATCTTTCAGTTTTCTTTCCAGATGTAGATCCTTGCGTTAGTGTGTGATCAGGTTGTTGGGGATGATGGTTGTGCTGGAAGGGTTGTATTCTCAGTGACAGTTGAGGTTTGGCATGAATCAGGCGAGCATAACACCGAAGACAGTAGTACTAATTTTGAAGTTGGCTTAGAAACGTTTCGGTCCTGAGACCTTGATCACTTCTAACATACAGAGGTTAAAAGACAGTATATATAGGCGGAGAGCGAGGTGCGAGTGGCGCATAGTGATCTGAAGAATTCTAAACTGGGATGAGGACGGGTAGACGATGAGATCTTGTGACTCCTGTGGTTTCCAGTGTTATGTTCTATTGTGTCGGTGACGGCGATTACCGAGGCTTCTAAACACCGTCGGCGTCTAAGGTCTTGTTCGGTGAGAACGAGTTGTGCCTCATCCCAGTTCATCAAATGCCCTGTGGAGTCTCTGCGGACGACACAGGTATACTTTAAGTCGTCTGTGTTACTGGTATTTCAATGCTCATTCAGACAGACCGCAAGATCTCTGCCTGTTTCGCCTACATATTTCTTGGGACAGAATCCACAGGGGATGGTGTAGATGCCTGCTGTGAAAGTTAGAGGTGTAAAGTAAAAGGACACAAGTGCAACTAATGTGACATTTATTGTGGCAACGTTTCGCTCTCCAGGAGCTTTATCAAGCCATTACAAACAATACATGGACACAGAGGGTATATAAAGGCTCAGAGTGAGGTGAATACTAGTGAGGTACCATTTCGATGTTCACTAGTGGTAGTAGTAGTAGTAGTAGTAGTAGTGGTAGTGACAAAAGTAATACAATATGGTAGAGCAATTAATTCGTACATGAGTAAAAGGATATAAAAGCTATTACTTGGGTAACATAAAAATAGGTTGGACAAATATAAACTGGAATGAGGCAGCTTGTTTCAGTGTTCTCTCTCTGTGCTTTGTGTAGTATAACAGGAGAGACTAAGTGATGGCAGGGTTTACTGTTTTCAGGAGGATTCAGGAGGATTCTTCCTTTACCTCCCGGAGATTTTGTTGACTTGATTGAACTCTGCGTTAACTTCAACTGTTTTTCCTTCAATAACAAGCTCTACAAACAAACCTACGGCATGGGAATGGGGTCCCCAATAAGTGCCGTCCTAGCCAACTTATACATGGAACACCTAGAGTCCGAACACTTCGCCAACATCATCCCTTCAAGCGTCACTTGGTTACGTTACGTGGACGATGTCCTCGTAATAACTCCAAAACGTTTTGATGTACGGGATCTTCAGGCAAGGCTCAACGCAGTTGAACCAGCGATTCAGTTTACACTAGAAGAAGAGTCCAATGACAAGCTACCTTTCCTCGACGTCCTCATTCACAAAGTAGACAACAACCTAAGATTTCAAGTTTATCGGAAACCCACCAATAAAAATGATCTCACACACTTCTATTCCAGTCAAGATACCAAGACCAAAAGAGGCATCATCATCGGGTTTTTCCTAAGAGCATACCGAATTTGTAGTCCTGAGTTTCTTGACGAGGAATGTACTTACATTCACCAAACATTCACTGAGTTACAATTTCCTCCTCTTTTCATCAAAGACTGCAAGAAAAGAGCTCTTCAGATCATCAATTCTCCACGCATCAACACCGCTCCCAACAAAGTTATAATTCTTCCCAACAGCCAGGTTGCACTAAACGTCTCAAAAGTACTTTCACAAGCTAACACCAGAGTCGCCATCGCTTCTACCACTTCAATAAAGGATCTAACCAGGACAAAACCCAAGCACCACGAACCAGTCAATGCAGGAGTTTACACTATACCCTGTGGAGGCTGTGACAAGATCTACGTAGGTGAAACAGCAAGAAACCTCGACACCCGCCTCAATGAACACATATACGCATGTAGGAACGACAACTTAAACAACGCCTGTGTACAACACCGAAATTCCACCAATCATCTTATGAAATTCAGAGACGCCCAATTAGTGATAAAAGAAACTAATTTCCGCACACGCAAGTGCCTTGAATCAGCACTGATCGCTGTTTCAAATACAATTAAACAAAACAACGGCAGCTTCACCATCTCCGAAGTCTTAGCAAGAATCCTCCTGAAAACAGTAAACCCTGCCATCACTTAGTCTCTCCTGTTATACTACACAAAGCACAGAGAGAGAACACTGAAACAAGCTGCCTCATTCCAGTTTATATTTGTCCAACCTATTTTTATGTTACCCAAGTAATAGCTTTTATATCCTTTTACTCATGTACGAATTAATTGCTCTACCATATTGTATTACTTTTGTCACTACCACTACTACTACTACTACTACTACCACTAGTGAACATCGAAATGGTACCTCACTAGTATTCACCTCACTCTGAGCCTTTATATACCCTCTGTGTCCATGTATTGTTTGTAATGGCTTGATAAAGCTCCTGGAGAGCGAAACGTTGCCACAATAAATGTCACATTAGTTGCACTTGTGTCCTTTTACTTTACATATTGTCGGTAATTCTACCAACTTTATTACAAAGTTAAAGGTGTAAGGCTGCGTTTCATAGTGAGGTCTTTGACAGATGTGTTTATGGTAGAAACATTTATGTTACCCTTAGCAAGTGCCCAGTGAGTATTCGTGGCAACATCACCACATGGGAGCACTATGAACTGCTTAGAGGGCTCTTCCATGGGTGGTTTGTTGAGGATAGCTTGTGCCTTGAATCTGCAATCCCGGATGAAGAAAGACGGAAACTGAAGACGTGTAAAGGCTTGTGTCATGCAAATACATTCTTCTTCAAGAAAACAAGGGCTGAACATTAAAATGGTATAAAATACCGACAGATTGTTAGGTAAGACACATATGCAACAGTTAGGTATCTTTATTTCGAAACGTTTCGCCTACACAGTAGGCTTCTTCAGTCGAGTACAGACAAGTTGATAGAAGCAGAAGATACTTGAAGACGATGTAATCAGTCCATCACCTCAAAACTTTAAGGGTGATGGACTGATTACATCGTCTTCAAGTATCTTCTGCTTCTATCAACTTGTCTGTACTCGACTGAAGAAGCCTACTGTGTAGGCGAAACGTTTCGAAATAAAGATACCTAACTGTTGCATATGTGTCTTACCTAACAAAACAAGGGCTGGAGATGCCCTCGTTTTCTTGAAGCATACATGATACTCAACCAGGCAAAGTACCATTTACCTAGCAACACAGGAGTCATATAATCTCATCGTCTACCCGTCCTCATCCCAATATGGCATTCTTCAGGTCACTATGCGTCACTCACACCTCACTTTCCGCCAATATATACTGTCTTTTAACGTTTTCTAATAAATGTCCTAGTGTTTGCTTACATGTTTTTCTAAACCTGTCTAATTTTGAAGTGGCCACTCCCTCAACCTTTGACTGATCACCTCAAAATTACTTCTTATACTGTCACCTGTATTAAACTACTGATGTGCAAGCGAAACGTTTCAGTAATAAAGATGCCCAAGTGCTGTACATGTCTTATTTATGTGGCAGTCCTGTTTAAGCACGAATCAAAAGTGACTATCGTAGGGATATTATTTCATGAAAACAGGGAATGATACCGTGCAAAAAATATGCTACACTCCACTGCAAGGGTCTTTGCAGCTTGTTCAATGGCAATTATTTAGCATTTTGTTTTCCCTATCAGTGGATTGTGTGAGGGTGGGTCCCCCTTGCAGTGGAGGGGTAAAATACTTTCTGATAAAAATTGAGACACATGTGCAACATCTGGGAATCTTTATTGTAGACGTTTCGAGTAGCTGTAACCAAACAGATTCAGAGGCTGACGCTTCTAATTTTATATCTTGTCTAACACACATACATCGCTACTCCACCACCCTTCCTGTTGGCTCTATCAGTGTGGAATAATTTATAACCTTGTATGTGACATTCAGAAGGCATTTCTCTTTCAGACTGAGCCAAGTCTCTGTTATAGCAATAATGTCTATGCTTCCTGCACTTGCAATTAATCTTAGCTCGTCTTTCTTATTTCTTACACTCCTGCTATTAGTATAGTAAACCTTTAAGGGAGCTAGTCCCTTGCTGCCCTCTGCTATCTCCCTTTAAAACCATACCACGGGCGGGGATAGAAATCGCGATCAGAGTCTCAAAACTCCAGACCGTCGCATTAGCCATTGTGGCTAGCTGGTCCAGTGGCTAACGCGACGGTCTGGAGTTTTGAGACTCTCTGATCGCGGGTTCTATCCCCGTCCGTGGTATAAGAACATAAGAACATAAGAAAGGAGGAACACTGCAGCAGGCCTGTTGGCCCATACTAGGCAGGTCCTTTACAATTCATCCCACTAACAAACATTTGACCTACCCAATTTTCAATGCTACCCAAGAAATAAGCTCTGATGTGCAAGTCCCACTCAAATCCAACCCATCCCACTCATGTATTTATCCAACCTAAATTTGAAACTACCCAAAGTCCTAGCCTCAATAACCCAACTAGGTAGACTGTTCCACTCATCTACTACCCTATTTCCAAACCAATACTTTCCTATGTCCTTTCTAAATCTAAACTTATCTAATTTAAATCCATTACTGCGGGTTCTCTCTTGGAGAGATATTCTCAAGACCTTGTTAATATCCCCTTTATTAATACCTATCTTCCACTTATACACTTCGATCAGGTCTCCCCTCATTCTTCGTCTAACAAGTGAATGTAACTTAAGAGTCTTCAATCTTTCTTCATAAGGAAGATTTCTAATGCTATGTATTAATTTAGTCATCCTACGCTGAATGTTTTCTAACGAATTTATGTCCATTCTGTAATATGGAGACCAGAATTGAACTGCATAATCCAGGTGAGGCCTTACTAATGATGTATAAAGCTGCAGTATGACCTCTGGACTTCTGTTGCTTACACTTCTTGATATAAATCCCAGTAATCTATTTGCCTTATTATGTACGCTTAGGCATTGCTGTCTTGGTTTAAGGTTGCTGCTTACCATAACCCCCAAGTCCTTTTCGCAATCTGTATGGTTAAGTTCTACATTATTTAACTTATAAGTGCTAGGGTTATGGACACTCCCGAGCTTCAGAACCTTGCATTTATCTACATTGAACTGCATCTGCCACTTTTCTGACCAAGAGTAGAGTTTGTCTAAATCCTCCTGAAGTTCCCTAACATCTACGTTTGAATCAATTATCCTACCTATCTTCGTGTCATCGGCGAATTTGCTCATATCACTAGTAATTCCTTCATCAAGATCATTGATATATATTATAAACAACAACGGGCCCAAGACTGATCCCTGTGGAACGCCACTTGTTACTGATCCCCACTCGGATTTAACCCCATTTATGGACACTCTTTGCTTCCTGTCTGTGAGCCATGATTCGATCCACGAGAGCACCCTTCCCCCAATGCCATGAGCTGCTACTTTCTTCAACAGTCTTTGGTGCGGAACTCTATCAAATGGTTTGTTTGCAATCGTGTCATTACGATTTCGTGAGTCCTGTCTCCCTTTGTTTGCTGACCTGATCCATTGTCTTTAGTTGTAACTTGATGATGGATGTCTTTTAAACACTTACTGTTTTCAACCCTAGCTTGCAACCTGACTGTTTCCCACACACACCCATACCTCTATCTTCTATCAGTTTAAAATCCTAGACATGTCAGCAATGGCCCTCTCGATCGAGATGGCAAGTGCTACCACCCCTGCCCCAGAGAGATGTACCCCCATTCCTTGCATATATATAATGTTTGCCATAAAAGTTGTCCCAGTTGTCAATGAATGGAATTGCAAGGTCCTTGCAGTATCTCTCCAGCCAGCAGTTTACACCAATTGCCCTAGACAACCATTCATTGCCCACTCCCCTTCTTGGCAAGATGCTACATATGATTGGCATACCTCCCTTAGACCTAACTAAAGCTATAGCTGACCTGTACTTATCCAGCAGCTCTTCTCTCCTACCCTTGCCGATATCATTTCCACCAGTACTGAGACAGATAATGGGCTTGCTTACATTACCTGACATGATATTATCCAACCTGTTGACTATATCACCAACACCAGCTCCAGGGAAGCACACTCTCTCTCTCACCTTCTTATTCCTATTACAGAAATCACGGTCCATATATCTTACCTGTGAGTCACCAACCACAGGAATTTGCTTACCTCTATTAGCAGGGAAAGTAGTACCTTTACTTCCACTGACCACTGAAGTATACTCATCCTGTAATAAAGTTGGTAGAATTACCGACAATATGTAAAGTAAAAGGACAAAAGTGCAACTAATGTGACATTTATTGTGGCAACGTTTCGCTCTGATAAAGCTCCTGGAGAGCGAAACGTTGCCACAATAAATGTCACATTAGTTGCACTTTTGTCCTTTTACTTTATATACTCATCCTGAAGAACAGAGAAGTGATTTCCTACCTTCAAATCTTCTCCCTTAACTTTCCTTAATTTGATGCTCCTTCCATTACTGGGAACCACTTGCCACTAGTAGCAGGTGCTGGACTGCACCTCACTGTTGGTAGCCTTTTCATCATCCCCACCTTCAGCCTCCTCGCAGCGAGTGACAGGCTGAACCTCACTGCTGGTAGCCTCATTTCCCTCAACCACTCCAGCCACCTCACACTCACTCCCAAACCCATCGAGGTGAACCTTCAGCCTCCTAATGTCCTCCTGGAGAAGTAGGACCTCCTTCAACACTCGAACCTCAGATTTTAAAACACTGCAGAAGCAAGCTTTGAAACCCTCCACACTAATCCCCAAAGCAGCTCAGGACCTGCGACCTCTCGTGACGACTGACCACTGGTCATTCTTGCACAACTTGCTTCCTGATGTAGATGTGACATATGTATCCTTGGCAGATGGTACAGGTCCAAGGGGGTATATCTTTGATGGGTTTTGAGTTTTCCTGCTCCCGCAGCCCTGCCCTGGGCCAGGAGCAGGGCAGGGCTATCATTTGCGGCACTTCATGAGGAAGCCAGGCGGCATGTACCATGAATTATGTGGTGTGGCGGATGGGAGTGATGATTGTAATAAAGTTGGTAGAATTACCGACAATATGTAAAGTAAAAGGACACAAGTGCAACTAATGTGACATTTTATTGTGGCAACGTTTCGCTCTCCAGGAGCTTTATCAAGCCATTACAAACAATGCATGGACACAGAGGGTATATAAAGGCTCAGAGTGAGGTGCAATACTAGTGTTGATTGTGTTCAAGATGGGTGAGTTTTGGTAGACAGGAGCGTGTTGAGTAGCACCTCTCATAAATGGGTTGGGGATAGTAGTTGCTTTGCTCTTTTTGATCTCTGGAATGTGTTCTTTTCTAAGTTTGCAGTTGTTTAATAATACATTTGAAGAACTGATCATCTATGTGCTTGTGCTAGTAGGTCTGATGCAGTGCTCCTTCCCTCTTGAGTGGATGTGACCCAAACCTGACTAGCCTGGGTCAGTGGCTTAAGCCGGTGGGTGCTGCAGTGTTCCTTCTTTCTTATGTGAACAACAGTGTGGTGTTCACATAGATGATCAGTTCTTCATATGAGAGTCATCATGCCACACAAACTTGTGGAGCAACATGCATGCATACCAGACTACAATGAATATTCCGCCGATTTCAAGGACTTGTCCATTAGACTGCGAGACTAATAGGACAAATAAGAGAAGAGAGAAGGCTAGTATAATTGTGTCCAAGGTTGCGAAAGGAAAAAATTAAATCCTCTTCAAAAACAAAAACCCTAATATCTGTAAAGTTTTCAAACAGAAAATATACCTGATTTTATAATATTCAGTGTTCATTCTACTGCTAAAACTGTGAATTTGGACAAAATAGCAACTCTCTCTTCTTGCCGAATTAAGCAAGCAAAAATTTGTGTATACAATTCGCAAAAATCATTCTGAACCTAACGAAAAAATATATTATTAAATTTTATTATTAAATTATTGTAAACTTATCTAAAATATATTTAGTTGGACTGGGCTAAATTAAATTACGCTTGTAATAATAAGGTTAGGTTAAGCTTTCTAAGGTTATTTTGATACAAAAATATATAAAAAAATATATCTTTAAACGACTAAAAGAAAATTTTAGAAAGGACTAAATTTTAAATGAGTTCTTGCTAATTGACCAGTTTTACCTATTCGGCACCCACCCACGCATATATATATATATATATATATATATATATATATATATATATATATATATATATATATATATATATATATATATATATATATATATATATATATTTTGATACAAAAATATATAAAAAAATATATCTTTAAACGACTAAAAGAAAATTTTAGAAAGGACTAAATTTTAAATGAGTTCTTGCTAATTGACCAGTTTTACCTATTCGGCACCCACCCACGCATATATATATATATATATATATATATATATATATATATATATATATATATATATATATATATGCGTGGGTGGGTGCTAGCTGGACCTGACTAGCTTGTGCTAATGGGTCTGATGCAGTGCTCCTTCCTTCTTAAATGGATGTGACTTGACCTCACCAGCTTAGGCCAGTGACTTTGGTAGGTGACTTGGACCTACCTGGCATTGGCCCGTAGCCCTGCTGTAGTGCTTCTTTCTTAAGAACATAAGAAAGAAGAAACACTGCAGCAGGCCTACTGGCCCATACGAGGCAGGTCCAAGGCTCCTACCGGCTTAAGCCAATGCCCCAACCTAGTCAGGACAGGTCACATTCACTTAAGGAAGGAACACGGCAACTGACCTAGTAGCACAAGCTAGTCAGGTCCAACTCACACCCACTCATGTATTTATCTAACCTATTTTTAAAACTACACAACGTTTTAGCCTTAATAACTGTACTTGGGAGTTTGTTCCACTCATCCACAACTCTATTACCAAACCAGTGCTTTCCTATATCCTTCCTGAATCTGAATTTTTCCAACTTAAAACCATTGCTACGAGTCCTGTCTAGGCTAGATATTTTCAGCACGTTATTTACATCCCCTTTATTTATTCCTGTCGTCTTCCATTTATACACCTCAATCATATCCCCCCTAATTCTACGCCTTTCTAGAGAGTGCAGATTCAGGGTCCTCAGTCTTTCCTCATAGGGAACATTTCTGATACATGGGATCAACTTTGTCATCCTCCTTTGTACGTTTTCCAGAGCATTTATATCCATTCTGCAATACGGTGACCAAAACTGTGCAGCATAATCTAAATGAGGTCTAACCAAGGATATATAGAGTTGAAGAACAACCTGAGGACTCCTCTTATTTATGCTTCTTGATATGAAGCCAAGGATTCTGTTAGCTTTATTGCGAACACTTATGCACTGTTGTCTTAGTTTCAGATTACTGCTAACCAGAACTCCTAAATCTTTTTCTCAATCCGTAATATTAAGATCGACATTGTTTAGTTTATATGTGGCATGGTTATTTTCCTGTCCAACATTTAGAACTTTGCATTTGTCTATATTAAACTGCATCTGCCACTTCTCCGACCACTGCATCAGTCTATTCAAATCTTCCTGTAGTGCTCTAATATCCTCGTCAGAATGAATTCGACGGCCAAATAACCCGTTGATAGAAGCAGAAGCAGAAGATACTTGAAGACATCGTCTTCAAGTATCTTCTGCTTCTATCAACTTTTCTGTACTCGACTGAAGAAACCTACTGTGTAGGCGAAACGTTTCGAAATAAAGATACCTAACTGTTGCATATGTGTCTTACCTAACAATCTGTCGGTATTTTATACCATTTTAATATTCAACCCGCACATAGAAGAGAGGAGCTTACGACGACGTTTCGGTCCGACTTGGACCATTTACAAAGTCACACTAACGAAAAGGAGAGGAGGGGTGTATATAGGCAGGAGGTGGTGGTGGTGGTGGTAGTAGTAGTAGTAGTAGTAGTAGTAGTAGTAGTAGTAGTAGTAGTAGTAGTAGTGGAGGTAGAAGGTAGTAGTAGTGGGGAAGGTAGAACGAAGGAGGAGCCAGTCAAATACTAAGAAAGAGGAGCACTCCAAGGGAGCTAGGTGCCCACAGAGTGTAAGAGCAAGAACACAGAGGGGAAAAATAAATAAATAAAGAAGGAACAAATACACAAGGCAGAAGAAATGGCTGATAAAGCTCCTGGAGAGCGAAACGTTGCCACAATAAATGTCACATTAGTTGCACTTGTGTCCTTTTACTTTACATATTGTCGGTAATTCTACCAACTTTATTACAAAGACAACCCAAAGGAGAAAAAGGAAAGAGGAAAGGGGAAGAGGGAGAAGAAGAAAAAGGAGGAATCAGGTTAAGTTACGGGTGTTTTGAAGTTTGAAGCATTATACAGTGTAGTGAGAAAAGAAGGCATCTACAGAGATGAAGCCAGGACTAAGATTCATACAAGGAAAGTTGTGTATTAGGGAGGATTCAACCAGACGGCGACTGTTGAAGTTGAAAGCAGGGAAGATAGTTTTAGCAAAAGACCATTCAATAGGATGGATGTGATCTCTGACGTGACAGAAAAGAGCATTGTTAGTGGAACAAACTCCCGAGTAGAGTTATAGAGGCTAAAACGTTGTGTAGTTTTAAAAATAGGTTAACTAAATACACGAGTGGTTGTGAGTTGAATCTGACTAGCTTGTGCTACTAGGTCAGTTGCCTTGTTCCTTCCTTAAGTGAACGTGACCTGACCTAACTAGGTTGGGGCATTGGCTTAAGCCGGTAGGAGACTTGGACTTGCCTCGCATGGGCCAGTAGACCTGCTGCAGTGTTCCTTCTTTCTTATGTTCTTATATATATATATATATATATATATATATATATATATATATATATATATATATATATATATATATCAGCAAACCGGCCGTATCCCACCAAGGCATGGTGGCCCAAAAAGAAAAACGAAAGTTTCTCTTTTTAAATTTAGTAATTTATACAGGAGAAGGGGTTACTAGCCCCTTGCTCCCGGCATTTTAGTCGCCTCTTACAACACGCATGGCTTACGGAGGAAGAATTCTGTTCCACTTCCCCATGGAGATAAGAGGAAATAAACAAGAACAAGAACTAGAAAGAAAATAGAGGAAAACCCAGAGGGATATATATATATATATATATATATATATATATATATATATATATATATATATATATATATATATATATATATATATATATATATATATATGCTTGTACATGTATGTGTAGTGTGACCTAAGTGTAAGTAGAAGTAGCAAGACGCACCTGAAATCTTGCATGTTTATGAGACAGAAAAAAGGACACCAGCAATCCTACCATCATGTAAAACAATTACAGGCTTTCGTTTTACATTCACTTGGCAGAACAGTAGTACCTCCCTGGACGGTTGCTGTCTACCAACCTACTACCTACAATATATATATATATATATATATATATATATATATATATATATATATATATATATATATATATATATATATATATAGAGAGAGAGAGAGAGAGAGAGAGAGAGAGAGAGAGAGAGAGAGCAGTAGATAGATAAATAGTGAGGGAGGGGAGGGGTAGTAAATACCTGCGCTGGGAGCTTGATTGCTCTCAGCCCCTCCCACAATGGACTCAAGATACCCCCAGCCCCCACCTTCGTGCTTCTCCCACTCCACCCACTTCCTTGTAACTACACTTCCTCCCCTCTCCTCCCATACCCCAACTCTTCTACCCGTCCCCCACCCTCGTCGCAAGCATCCCCACCCACAACCCTTGCCCCAGGCATTCCCACCTCCGACCCTGGTATCTTCTCTTCCTCCCCCTCCACTCCTTCCAAGGCGCCCCTTTCCCCACCAATTCCCCCCTCCATCCCTCCTGCCACACCTTTTCATTGTATCGCGCTAAACAGGACGTATCCAGCTTTAGGTTGCTTCTCTGGAAAGTTCTGCCCCATACCAGTTAAAACTAACGAATGGAAGAGGAGCAGACCAGCACAGACAACAACGTCTCACATGTATTGTTATCCAGCAGCTGTAACTGGTGGTGCTGTAGCAACGTCTTGCATTATGTGGTGCAATGTCAACACCTGTCTCCGTTTTCTTTATATAAAGCAGCAGTTGAGGATCCTCCTTGACCAGCTGGTCTCCAGTCCAGAGTTTAAACTTTAATAATATAAGACATTCGACATGTGAGTCTCACATTTTTTTTTTATCTCTCCTTATATCTTGAAGGATAAAAAAAGCAATAAAGGGAAGCAGAGAAAACAGAGGATATATGAATTATACACAAATAATTTGGCAGTCACTTGATCACGACAACTGTGCAACACCTGGATATCCTCACTGAGAGTGTATCATCTGTACAGCAGGTATGAAGACAGATACTGCCCCAGGTGTTGCATCTGTCCCAATTTAACATGAGAAAATATATATATTTCTGTGGCCATGCCTTCATAAATAAGGGTACGCAGAAAACAGCAGAAGATAAACAAACAAAAAAAAAAAGAGCTTTGCACAACCCTTACAATCGTAAAAAAATACTTCCGGGACCTTGATACCGACGAAGAGCTCTCGATCTAAGGAAACAGAACTACGCTCCTCTTAGAGCAAAGCTGTCTCCTATTTCTCCAATGCCGCATGAACCATGCGGGTTTGATGGTAGCTATATAGCCCTTGTGGTTTAGCGCTTCTTTTTTATTATAACAATAATAATAATCCACGATGGTAGTTGGTGACACCTTAAGACATTCATACACTCCTCCACTCCAATGATATAACAAAATACATTAGAAACTGAAACTCTAACATTGACACATGAAAAATGAATGAAGAAGAATGCCCAGCATAACATTACAGAGAATGGAAAAAAATAACCATGGAACTAAGATTTACAAAAAAAAAAATGGAGAGAGAACCAAGAGATTAAGATTCACCAGTGAGAGCATTCATCTTTATGCAGATAAAGAGATAACTTTCAAGTGAGGAAACTTACAAAGAAGTGGTAGAGATACGAGAAGATAAGGAACGAGACAGAACGGGCAGGCAATGTGCCTGTTGGAGACAAATAAAAATTGTTTTCTAAGACTGGCGTGTTCTGGGTGTAAATTAAGTAAAACATTAATATAAATCGTAACTAAATGTATGCTGATCAGACTAACAAATATGTATTAGCAGTAATGGTATACAATACCGACCTGTTGATGAATAAGATACAAGTGCAACATTTGTCTATTTTTATTCTTTCTGATAAAGCCACTGGTTGGCGAAACGTCCTCAGAATCAAGATACCCAGCAGTTGCACAGATGTCTTATTTACCAAATGTATGTTGGAAACATTGGTGATAAAGTATAAATATTTACAAACTAAAATATGAGACGTAATCGAAATCCTGAATTCAGATCTTGCTCTCTCTTTCACACTTACATCTCTCGCTACCAAATACAAGCTGCCTGATTCAGTTCAGTTTATTGACTCTGAAATTTATATTCTTCACAGTACTAGTATTTTCGTTATCCCTCTTACTTTATAAACTGCTTACTCTCATGCTAAAAGGACTTATTTTTACCCACTTTGGTAAGACATACGTACTTTTCTTTCCATGTTGCTATTATACAGGATCTTAATAATATATTCTGACCCTTGGCTATTTAGCCTGGCCTAAACCAAACGTTAGTTTTTCACTTTGGCTGGAGACTGTTGGAAAACTTCTCATCCTTTTCATATATTATTTCATTTATTAGCATTATTGTATGTTATAACTTGTTAGCGTTTGTTAAAAGACAGTAATCTCACCTATTTAAACTTAAATAACTAAAGTAAGACAAATAAGATTTAAAATTAAATTTAGAAATTTAATTTGTCGTCCAACTGTGAAACAATTCTGTTCATAATTATCTAGCCTAGACAGGACTCGTAGCAATGGTCTTAAGTTGGAAAAATTCAGATTCAGGAAGGATATAGGAAAACACTGGTTTGGTAATAGAGTTGTGGATGAGTGGAACAAACTCCCGAGTATAGTTATAGAGGCTAAAACGTTGTGTAGTTTTAAAAATAGGTTAGATAAATATATGAGTGGGTGTGAGTTGGACCTGATTAGCTTGTGCTACTAGGTCAGTTGCCGTGTTCCTTCCTTAAGTGAATGTGACCTGTCCTGACTAGGTTGGGGCATTGGCTTAAGCCGGTAGGAGACTTGGATCTGCCTCACTTGGGCCAGTAGGCCTGCTGCAGTGTTCCTTCTTTCTTATGTTCTTGTGCAAGAATGGTATATAATACCAACAAGATGAAATTAAGACACATCTGGGTATCTTTATTGTAGACGTTTCGCCATCCAGTGGCTTTATCAATACAAATCCTAGGACATAACTTGAAGACAGTAAGACTATGAGGTAATCTTGTCGGTATTATATACCATTCTTGCACAACTTGTCAGACACTGCAACATCATGGAATCTTGATTCTGAGGACATGTACATAACCTTCACGACTACGACAACTACTACTACAACTAACCCATCTCTTTGGGAAGGATCTACTTCCACTGGGGAATCCCGCCTACCAGTGACTATGCCTTCGTCTGCTACACCTGACGTTACTATATAAGCGACAGGCTCCTTTCTTCTGCTTCAGAATCTCCACGACTACGGTGCTCTTCGCACCTACTCCAAGGTTGAGGGACTGATTACCTCATCTTCTGTACATAGTCTTACTGTCTTCAAGTTATGTCCTAGAATTTGTATTGATAAAGCCACTGGATGGCGAAACGTCTACAATAAAGATACCAAGATGTTGCACATGTGTCTTAATTTCTTCTTATGTTCTTATAATTATCCTACTCCCGTTAGGTGCTTACTCCTTCCTGCTCCTACCCTCGAATACGTTGGTCAAACTGGCCACTTCCTCAGACTTAGAGAAAACAGGAAGGGTTAGCCTTGCTGACACAGGTGCTTCAGCTTGTGGTTCATCACCAGCTTGGGAAGCTGGCAGAAACTGCCAGCTTCCCAAGACTCAAGACTTCAACTACCAGGAGACCGAAGCATACACAGCTCTCTCTTCCTGTTTTCTCCAAGTTCGTCCCACGAGCGCCTAGCAGCTGGGTTAGGCCCTGGTTCTTTTTCTTCCACTATGGACACTCCTCTCCACTGCTGTTTTTCCCCTATCCCATCTTCCTAGCTCACCCCACATGGGGTCTTAAACTATCTTGATCTTGATCTAGTCCCTTTCCACCTCACGACAGTGTATAAGCACTTGCCTTCCTGATAAACTGGATACATGTGCAACACTTGGGTATCTTTATTGAGGAAACGTTTCGCCACACAGTGGCTTCATCAGTCCATACAAAGGAGAATGGTGAAGAACACTAGGAGTTTGAGGTAATCTGTCCATATTCACTTTTCTCCTTTGTATGGACTGATGAAGCCACTGTGTGGTTAAACGTTTCCACAATAAAGATACCCAAGTGTTGCACATGTGTCTAATTTATCAACCTGTTGGTTCTTTGCTTGAAGGATAGGAGTAGGAGGCAGAGAGTGTGTTTTCCTGGGGCTGGGATGAAGGATATTGTTAGCCGTCTGGATGACATCATGAGATGTAATGGGAGCAATCCTATTATCTGTCTCAGTGCTGGAGGCAACGATGTTGGCAGACATAGGAGTGAGGACCTGATTAGCAGGTATAGGTCAGCAATAGAGATAATTAGGAGGAAGGGTGGGAAACCTGTCATATGTGGCATTTTGCCAAGGAGAGGAGTTGGAAATGAATGGTTGTCCAGAGCAATTGGTGTCAATTGCTGGCTGGACAAATACTATAAGGAAAATGCAGTAACATTCATTGACAACTGGGACCTCTTCTATGGCAGAAATGACATGTATGCCAGGGACGGGGTTCACTTATCTAGGTGTGGGGTGGGAGCACTGGCCAACGCAGTGGGGGGAGCTGTTAGGTCTTTAAACTAGGAATAGTTAGTGGTATGGGTTTTTGCGGGAAAACTGTGAAGTCGCAGGGTAGTAATATGAGTACTAGGAGAACTAGTAATAGGCAAAATGAGGTGGATATTGGAAAGCCAGTGGCACTAATTGACAAGGACAGTAATAGGTTTAGTGGAAATACAGAAAGGAGCAAGAAGGGTAAAGAGAGAGTAGGGTCTTTAAATATTTATTACACAAATAGTCGCAGTGCTAGGAATAAGATAGACGAGTTGAGACTAGTTGCTAGTGCAGGTAACATAGATGTATTTGCCATTACTGAGACGTGGTTTAATTCAAAAAGTCGGGACATGCCTGCAGAATGTCACATCCAGGGTTTTAAATTGTTCCAAGTAGATAGAAGTGTCGGAAAGGGGGGTGGGGTGGCATTGTATGTCCGAGATCACTTGAACTGTTGCATAAAAACGGGTATTAAGTCTGAAGTAACACATACAGAGTCTGTTTGGATAGAATTTTCAGAGGGGCATGAAAAATTAATTTTAGGTGTGATATACCGTCCCGCAAATTTAGATAGGGACCAGGGGAGACTACTATGGGAGGAAATTGTTAGGGCCACAAGGCACGATAATGTAGTAATTCTAGGAGACTTTAACTTTAGTCATATTGATTGGAATTTCTTGACTGGGAATTTAGAATCATACGACTTCTTAGAAGTAGTTCAGGATTGTTTTTTGAAGCAGTTTGTGACACAACCTACAAGGGGTAATAACCTGCTTGACTTAGTTCTGGCAAACAACGAATCCCTTGTTAATAATTTAGAAGTTTCAGAGGAACTGGGTGCTAGCGACCACAAATCAATTACATTTAGCATTGAATGGAAGTATGATAGTAGGGATAACTCAGTAACAGTCCCAGATTTTCGCTTAGCAGATTACGATGGGCTTAGAGAACACTTATCATCTGTTGACTGGGGTAACGAAGAGAGCTATCAATATGACAGTTTTCTGAACACAATACATGCTGCTCAGAGAACGTTTATCCCTTACAAAGAAATTAGATCAAATAGAAATGACCCAAAATGGATGAATAATAGGCTGAAATATCTACTAGGGAATAAGAAAGGAATTTATAGGCGTATCAAAAGAGGCGAGGGTCATCTTATGAATCAGTATATTGACATTAAGAGGGACATTAAAAAGGGGATAAGAAAAGCTAAAAGGGACTATGAAATTAAAGTTGCTAGGGATTCTAATACTAAACCAAAAAGTTTTTTCCAGGTATATAGAACAAAAGTTAGAAATAAGATAGGTCCCCTTAAAAATAACTATGGGCATCTTACTGACAAAGAGAATGAAATGTGCTCGATTTTAAATAATTATTTTCTCTCGGTTTTTACACAGGAAGACACTAATAATATTCCGGTAATTAATTTTTATAGTGGGCCAGAAGAAGATAAATTATGTAACATCACAGTCACTAGTGAAATGGTTGTGAAGCAGATAGACCGACTGAAGCAAAATAAGTCACCGGGTCCTGATGAGGTTTTTTCAAGGGTTCTTAAGGAATGCAAAATGGAAGTCTGTGAACCATTAACTAATATTTTTAATTTATCTCTTCAAACAGGTGTAGTGTCTGTAATGAATGGTTTGAAAAACCGACAAGTTGAAGATTGAGACACTTATGCAGCATATGGGAATCTTTATTCAGGAAACGTTTCGCCACACAGTGGCTTCATCAGTCCAATACAAAGAGGAAGGCGTAAGGAGAGGAGTATGAGGTAATCAGTCCCTCAGCCTGGAGTCGATGTGTTCAGTCCATCAATCTTGTAGAATGTACAGCATAGGGCCGTAGACGTGGCTTATATACTGTAGTGAGGTGAGGTGAAGCAGGCGGAGGCGGGGTCATAGTGGTACCATCCACTAGTCGAAGTAGGTCTTCGTCCAAAGGTTGAACAAGTGTTGAAGAATTCTTTGTAACAAGATCCCATGATCTTTGGACGAAGACCTACTTCGACTAGTGGATGGTACCACTATGACCCCGCCTCCGCCTGCTTCACCTCACCTCACTACAGTATATAAGCCACGTCTATGGCCCTATGCTGTACATTCTACAAGATTGATGGACTGAACACATCGACTCCAGGCTGAGGGACTGATTACCTCATACTCCTCCTCTCCTTACGCCTTCCTCTTTGTATTGGACTGATGAAGCCACTGTGTGGTGAAACGTTTCCTAGTTTGAGGGACTGATTACCTCATCTTCTGTTCATAGTTCTACTGTCTTTCAAGTTATGTCCTAGGATTTGTATTGATAAAGCCACTGGATGGCGAAACGTCTACAATAAAGTTACCCAGATGTTGCACATGTGTCTTAATTTCATCTTGTCGGTATTATATACCATTCTTACACAACTTGTCAGACACTGCAACATCATGGAATCTTGATTCTAAGGACATGTACATAATCTTCACGGCTACGACAACTACTACTACAACTAACCCATCTCTTTGGGAAGGACCTACTTCCACTGGGGAATCCCGCCTGCCAGTGACTATGCCCTCGTCTGCTGCACCTGACGTTACTATATAAGCGCCAGGCTCCTTTCTTCTGCTTCAGAATCTCCACGGCTATGGTGCTCTTCGCACCTACTCCTGGTTTGAGGGACTGATTACCTCATCTTCTGTTCATAGTTCTACTGTCTTCAAGTTATGTCCTAGGATTTGTATTGATAAAGCCACTGGATGGCGAAACGTCTACAATAAAGTTACCCAGATGTGTCTTAATTTCATCTTGTAGGTATTATATACCATTCTTACACATTTTCCAGAGCATTTATATCCATTCTGTAATACGGTGACCAAAACTGTGCAGCATAATCTAAATGAGGCCTAACCAAGGATGTATAGAGTTGAAGAACAACCTGAGGACTCCTATTATTAATGCTTCTTGATATGAAGCCAAGGATTCTATTAGCTTTATTGCGAACACTTATGCACTGTTGTCTTGGTTTCAGATTACTGCTAACCAGAACTCCTAAATCTTTTTCGCAATCCGTAATATTAAGATCTACATTATTTAGTTTATATGTGGCATGGTTATTGTCCTGTCCAACATTTAGAACTTTGCATTTGTCTATATTAAACTGCATCTGCCACCTCTCCGACCACATATGCTCTATTCTTTTCAAGACTGATGACAGATTACATCGACTCAAAGCTGAGGGACTGATTACCTCAAACTCCTCCTGTTCTTCACCATTCTCCTTTGCATGGACTGATGAAGCCACTGTGTGGCGAAACGTTTCATCAATAAAGATACCCAAGTGTTGCACATGTGTCTAATTTATCAATCTTACTAGGCAGACTGTTCCACTCATCAACTACCCTATTTCCAAACCAATACTTTTCTGTATCATTTCTAAATCTAAACTTATCTAATTGGAATCCATTATTGCGGGTTCTCTCTTGGAGAGATATCCTCAAGACCTTATTTATATCCCCTTTGTTAATACCCATCTTCCACTTATACACTTCGATCATGTGGAAATAAGTCACTCTGACTTTTTTTGAGTTATCCTAGGTACTTTGCACACATGCTCCTATGTATGATAATCTATGTAACTGTATTTGTGTATATCTGAATAAACTTACGTACTCCCCTCATTCTTCGTCTTAGAAGTGAATGTAATTTAAGGGACTTCAATCTTTCTTCATAAGGAAGATTTCTAATGCTATGAAACAATTTTGTCATTCTTCTCTGAATCTTTTCTAACGAATTTATATCCATTCTGTAATATGGAGACCAAAACTAAACTGCGTAATCTAGGTGAGGCCTTACTAATGATGTATAACCGCTGGACTTTTGTTGCTTACACTACTTGATATAAATCCCAATAATCTATTTACCTTATTACGCACGCTTAGGCACTGCTGTCTTGGTTTAAGGTTGCTGCTTACCATAACCCCCAAGTCCTTTCGCATTCTGTACGGCTAAGTTCTACATTATTAAGCTGATAGGTGTTAGGGTTATGAACATTCCCAAGCTTTAGAACTTTGCATTTGCATCTACAATGAACTGCATCTGCCACTTTTCTGACCACGAATTGAGTTTGTCTAAATCCTCCTGAAGTTCTGTGACATCTACGTTTGAATCGATTATCCTACCTATTTTCGTGTCATCAGGGAATTTGCTGATATCACTAGTAATTCCCTCGTCAAGGTCATTGATATATATTATAAACAACAACGGGCCTAAAACTGATCCCTGTGGAATGCCTTGTGTTACAGATCCCCACTAAGACTTAACCTCATTTATGCACACTCTCTGCTTCCTACTAATGAGCCATGATTCGATCCATGGCAGCACTTTTCCCTCAATGCCATGAGCTGACACTTTCTAGTTCCTATGTATATACAAAACCCTTAAGTCCCGGCTTTGTTTTAATAATTGCCTGCCTCTCCCAGTACATTATCATATATTCCAATCTTCAGAACACCAGGTGCTTGACCTCATTTGACCTCGCCTGACCCTGAATATCTCCTCACCTCCCACTGCCTTGACCTGACTCTCCCCTTTTCCTACTCATACCCTGATAGTGGTCTAAGAAACATGAATATATTCTTAATAATAATAATATCTTTATTTACTACAAGTACATGTACAAGGTATACAGGCCTAGCTGACACCAATGTTATACTACTATATAGAAAGCCCCTTGCTATGCTGAGTATTTCGGGAAAATTAGGTCAGTGTTCCAGGATGCGACCCACACAAGTCGACTAATACCCAGGTACCCATTTTGCAGATGGGTGAACATAGACAACAGGTGCAAAGAAACACGTCCAATGTTTTCACCCTGGCTGGGAATCGAACCCGGACCCTCGCCATGTGAAGCGAGAGCTTTAGCCACCAGTCTTATAAAAATAACCTACATTCAGCAGTATGATAATATGTTAGGTAAAAGAACACAAGTACAACTAATGTGACATTTTATTGTGGCAAAGTTCCACTCTCCAGGAGCTTCATCAAGCCGTTACAAACAATACATGGGCACAGAGGGTATAAATAGGCTTAGAGTGAGGTGTAATACAATGACAGTAGTAGTAGTGATACAGTATGATGATAATTGCATTATTTCACATAGTGTGAGGTGTTATATAGAGCGCCATGGCCTGCTTCTGTAGTGTTTTAGATTCTAAGGTCAAAGTGTGGGAAAAGACACTTATGTACAGTTCAGGACATATATTAAAGGAAACGTTTCGCCACGAGTGGCTTCTTCAGTCCTAATACAGAGAAAGCTAAGAAAACGTGTATATATAGTGGCAGGAATCAGGTGAAGTGTCGCATGGATAGAGGTGGTAGTAGCAGAGGTAGCAGTAGTGGAACTAAGGTGGTGGGACGGATGGCTACAGAGAGACCTGTTCATATCATGTTACAGCAGTTTCCAGAATGGGTAATATCCTGTTGATTAGCAATTTTGAGATACTGTAACTACCGGACTTTTGCTTTATAGTGTTACTGACAGCAATTAGGGCAGCTTCTATGCATTTTCTCCGTCTTAAATCGTCTTATTTAATCACTAGTTTAGCCTCACTAAATTTCATGAGGTGGCCCGGTGGCCTGGTAGCTAAAGCTCCCGCTTCACACGCGGAGGGCCAGGGTTCGATTCTTGGCGGGTGGAAACATTTCGACGCGTTTCCTTACACCTGTTCACCTAGCAGCAAATAGGTACCTGGGTGTTAGTCGACTGGTGTGGGTCGCATCCTGGGGGACAAGATTAAGGACCCCAATGGAAATAAGTTAGACAGTCCTCGATGACGCACTGACTTTCTTGGGTTATCCTGGGTGGCTAACCCTCCGGGGTTAAAAATCCGAACAAAATCTTAGCTTATCTTAACATCACCCCAATGTTGAACATAAGCGTTTTTACGGTCATCATTTTTGCAAGAATTTTTGTGTTCGGTGATCCTAATATCCAGAGATCTGGCTCCTTCCCCCACATATACTTTGTCACACCCCCCACATGGTATAGTGTAAATTCCTGCACCTGTGCCAGAATCATGCTTGGGTTTTTGTATCAGGTTCCTAATAGGAGTTGATGAGATGGTAGATATTTTAGCCAGTTTTCTGTCAAACATTTTTGAAACGTTAGTAGCAACGTTGCTGACCGGTAAAACGATTAACTCGCTACCTTTCTTGATCTTCCTTTTCTTTTTCTTCCTCTTCTTCTTTTTATTTTTATTATTATTATTATTATTATTATTATTATTATTATTATTATTATTATTATTATTATTTATCTTTTTTTTGTGAAGAGACTGTACAGATAAATTTCAGTCAGCATCAGATCAGTTTATTCCACCTTTGATCACACCTAAGACCTCACCTGTCAGGGAGAACCCCCTCCATATGATAGAAGCTGGTCCAGAGCGCAGTGTACTGCCTTCCATCGGCTTCGTTTGGGCTTTCCCACAGCCAAGATGATGATAGAAAAGGCAGAGTTGTGCCAGCACGTTGTCCAGCGCCCCCTAACACACTATCTCCTGGAGTGCCAAGTTACTGAGACACTCCGCAGGCAACTAGCACTGATGTCCCCTCCCCAAGAAGACCCAGAGAGGACTGCGGCTACCCTAGTCAAGCTGTTGCCTGTGATAACGACATATCCTCCTCCTCGCTAGAGTGTCCACAGTTAGGAGTGCATGTATGCATATGCATATCTCTGAATATACATATATACGTGTATAACGCGTCCAGAATGTACATGTACATGTACATGGCCTGGTGGCTAAAGCTCCCGCTTCACACACGGAGGGCCCGGGTTCGATTCCCGGCGGGTGGAAACATTTCGACACGTTTCCTTACACCTGTTGTCCTGTTCACCTAGCAGCAAATAGGTACCTGGGTGTTAGTCGACTGGTGTGGGTCGCATCCTGGGGGACAAGATTAAGGACCCCAATGGAAATAAGTTAGACAGTCCTCGATGACGCACTGACTTTCTTGGGTTATCCTGGGTGGCTAACCCTCCGGGGTTAAAAATCCGAACGAAATCTTATCTTATCTTATCTTATCTTATTACAAACGGCGTTGTCGCTTATGAGACGCACCAGATGAACTGTCCAGAACAGTGCTTGAGCAGCATATGTTGAAACGTTGCAGAACCCTTTCTCCTTCAGGAGACAGAGACGGGTCATTGCAAGATTAAGACCCCTGCCAGAGCCCCAGTCTTGGCAAACATTATACAAACATACATGTATTGTTTGTAACAGCTTGATTAAGCTGGAGAGTGAAACGTTGCCACAATAAAATGTCACATTAGTTGTCCTTTTACCTAACATACTGTCGGTAATTCTACCAGCATCAATACAAAAGTTAGAGAAGAGATAGGTCCCCTTAAAAATAACTCTGGGCATCTTACTGACAAGGAGAATGAAATGTGCTCGATTTTTAACAATTATTTTCTCAATTTTCACACAGGAGGACACTAACAATATCCCAATATTTAATTTTTACAGTGGGCCTGTAGAAGATAAATTATGTAATATCAAATTCATTAGCAATATGGTTATCAAACAAGTAGACCGACTGAAGCAAAATAAATTCCCTGGCCTTGACGAGCTTTCAAGGGTTCTTAAGGAGTGCTAAATGGAACTTTGTGAACCATGACTAATATTTTTAATATATCTCTTCAAACAGGTGTAGTGTCTGATATGTGGAAGATGGCCAATGTAATTCCTATTTTTAAAGCAGGGGACAAGTCGTTACCTTCAAATTACCGCCCAATAAGCCCGACCTCAATTGTTGACAAATTACTAGTCAGTTACAGCTATTATAAGAAACCATCTTGATAAGCATAATTTGATAAACGATACTCAGCATGGATTCACGAGGGGCCGTTCCTGCCTAACTAATTTACTTTCTTCAGTAACGCTTTTGAGGCTGTTGATCATGATAACGAATTCGATAATGTTTATTGGATTTCGGTAAAGCTTTTGATAAAGTTCCGCATCAGACACTGTTAAAGAAAGTGGCAGCTCATGGGATTGGAGGAAAAGTGCTGTCATGGATCGAGTCATGGCTCACGAACAGAAAGCAGAGTGTGCGCAACTTGATACGATTCAGGATTGCTTTTTAAAACAGCCTGTGAGAGAACTAACTAGAGGAAATAACCTGCTTGATTTGGTTTTCTGCTAACAAGGAATCACAAATAAATAGTCTTGAGGATAATGATGAGCTTGGGGAAGGCGATCACAAATCATCCAGTTTCAATATATCATGGAATTACCTTAATAACTACAATCAAGTCAATGTGCCTGACTTCCGCTTGGCCGATTTTATAGGACTGAGAAACTGTACATGAATGGTATACAATACCGACAAGATGAAAATTAGACACATATGCAACATCTGGGCATATTTATTGTAGATGTTTAGCCACCCAGTGGCTTTATCAATAAAAATTCAAGGACATGATAGAAAGACAGAGAAACTATATACAAAAGATGAGGTAAACAGTCCCTCAGCCTTGGAGTTGATGTGAAGAGCATCACAGTCGTGAAGATTCTGGAGCACAGGCAAGAAGGCTGGCGCTTATATACTAGCATCAGGTGGAATGGGATGGGTATCAGACAAGGAGACAGAACTGAGCTGCGTAATCTAGGTGAGGCCTTATTAATGATGTATAAAATTAGCTGTAGTATAACCGCCGAACTTCTGATGCTTACACTTCAACTACCCTATTTACAAACCAATACTTTCCTATATCCTTTCTAAATCTAAACTAATTTGAATTCATTACTGCAGGTTCTCTCTTGGAGGGATATCCTCAAGACCTTATTTATATCCCCTTTATTTTTAAAACTACACAATATTTTAACTTCACTGTAACATGCAAAGATTATGTTACAATTTATTCACTGTATGTCACACTTTCATGTAGAATACCTCCCAACCAATGAACCGGGTGCTAAGGGTTGAACGATCAATAGGGTACCCATCGTTAAATCAGTACCTTGGTTCATTGGCCAATCACAGGAAGCCCACCAAAGATGAAGCAACATGGTTCACTTGTGGTAAGCATTGGCACACTTGCCTAGCTGCTGGCTGAGCATGGTGCACTTTCTCTGGCTTCTGCTTTGCCATCTGTCACTGTGGTGTACACTTACTGTTCCATCTGTACATATTGTAAATAGTGTATATACTTGTATATATCTGGTGAAAGCAAATATACTTTATAGTCTACTGTTGAGTTTTGTTTGCTCCACATTCCCATTATGACCAGGTCTCACAGGTCATTCATTACCTGTGTTCGTAATAACGATGCTCCTTTGGAGTTTGTTTCACTCACCCACAACTCTATTACCAAACAATTATTTTTCTATAACCTTTCCGAGTCTAATTTTTTCCAACTTGAAACCATTGCTGCAAATCCTGTCTTGGCTATATATCATTAGCGTGTTATTTGCATTCCCTTTATTTCTATTTTCCATTTATACACTTCAATCATATCCTCCCTAATTCTATGTCTTTCTAGAGAGTGCAGATTCAGGGCACTCAGCCTATCCTCGTAGGAAAGATTTCTGATACATGGGATCAACTTTGTCATCTCCCTTTTGTACGTTTTCCAGCGCATTTACAGCCATTCTGCAATACGGTGACTAGAACTGTGCAGCATAATCGAAATTAGGCCTAACCAATGATATATAGTGGGGTAGAACAAAATGAGGACTCCTATTATTTATGATTCTTGATATGAAGCCAAGAATTCTTTTCACTTTATTTCGAACACTTACGCACTGTTGTCTCAGCTTTAGATTATTGCTAACCAAAACTTCCATTTTTTTTTTGCAGAGGTATTAAGCTCTATTTATTTTATAAGTGTCATGGCTATTTACCTTTCCAACACTTAGAACTTTGTATTTGTCTATGTTAAACTGCCTCTGCCACTTCTCCGACCACTGTACCAGTCTCTTCAAATCTACCTGGAGTGCTGTTATGTCCTCGTCAGAATGAATTCGACGGCCTATTTTGGTGTCGTCTTAGGGTCACTTGTGACCCTAATCGTGCATAGTTTATTATCGTCCTGTTCTACATAATTTATTTCCTGAATTTCGCTAGTATCTTCCTGAGTAAAAACTGAGAGGAAGTAAGCATTGAAAATTTCACACATGTTCTTATCACTGTCGGTGAGCTGATCTGAGTAACTTTTGAGTGGACCTATCTTGTCCCTATTACTTTTGTATACTTGAAAGAATTCTTTTGGGTTAGTCTTCGATTCCCTTGCAACTTTAACCTCATAATCTCTCTTTGCTTTTCTTATTTCCTTTTTTCTCTTTCTGAATATATTGATTTCTTAACTCCCCCACCAGTTTGGAACCCACAGCTGGTCAAGCACGTCAAGAAATTAGAGAAAGTGCAAAGGTTTGCAACAAGGCTAGTTCCAGAGCTAAGGGGAATGTCCTACGAAGAAAGGTTAAGGGAAGTAGGCCTGACGGCACTGGAGGACAAGAGGGTTAGGGGAGACACGATAACGACATACAAAATATTGCAAGGAATAGATAAGGTGGACAGAGACAGGATATTCCAGAGATGGGACACAGAAACAAGGGGTCACAATTAGAAATTGAAGACTCAGATGAATCAAAGGGATGTTAGAAAATATTTCTTCAGTCACAGAGTTGTCAGAAAGTGGAACAGTCTGGAAAGTGAGGTAGTGGAGGCAGGAACCATACATAGCTTTAAGACGAGGTATGATAAAGCTCATGGAGCAGGGAGAGAGAGGACCTAGTAGCGATCAGTGAAGAGGCGGAGCCAGGAGCTGAGTCTCGACGCCTGCAACCACAAGTAAGTGAGCACACACACACACACACACACACACACACACACACACACACACACACACAAGAGGCGTTTGACACAGTTCCACACAAGATATTGGTGCAAAAACTGGAGGACCAAGTAGGGATAACAGGGAAGGCACTACAATGGATCAGGGAATACTTATCAGGAAGACAGCAGCGAGTCATGGTACGTGGCGAGGTGTCAGAGTGGGCACCTGTGACCAGCGGGGTCCCACAGGGGTCAGTCCTAGGATCAGTGCTGTTTCTGGTATTTGTGAACGACATGACGGAAGGAATAGACTCGGAGGTGTCCCTATTTGCAGATGACGTGAAGTTGATGAGAAGAATTCACTCGATCGAAGACCAGGCAGAACTACAAAGGGATCTGGACAGGCTGCAGACCTGGTCCAGCAATTGGCTCCTGGAGTTCAATCCCACCAAGTGCAAAGTCATGAAGATTGGGGAAGGGCAAAGAAGACCGCAGACGGAGTACAGTCTAGGGGGGCCAGAGACTACAAACCTCACTCAAGGAAAAAGATCTTGGGGTGAGTATAACACCAGGCACATCTCCTGAAGCGCACATCAACCAAATAACTGCTGCAGCATATGGGCGCCTAGCAAATCTCAGAACAGCATTCCGACATCTTAATAAGGAATCGTTCAGGACCCTGTACACCGTGTACGTTAGGCCCATATTGGAGTATGCGGCACCAGTTTGGAACCCACACCTAGCCAAGCACGTAAAGAAACTAGAGAAAGTGCAAAGGTTTGCAACAAGACTAGTCCCAGAGCTAAGAGGTATGTCCTACGAGGAGAGGTTAAGGGAAATCAACCTGACGACACTGGAGGACAGGAGAGATAGGGGGGACATGATAACGACATACAAAATACTGAGAGGAATTGACAAGGTGGACAAAGACAGGATGTTCCAGAGATTGGACACAGTAACAAGGGGACACAGTTGGAAGTTGAAGACACAGATGAATCACAGGGATGTTAGGAAGTATTTCTTCAGCCACAGAGTAGTCAGTAAGTGGAATAGTTTGGGAAGCGATGTAGTGGAGGCAGGATCCATACATAGCTTTAAGCAGAGGTATGATAAAGCTCACGGCTCAGGGAGAGTGACCTAGTAGCGATCAGTGAAGAGGCGGGGCCAGGAGCTCGGACTCGACCCGCGCAACCTCAACTAGGTGAGTACACACATACACACACAGTGAAGTAGTGGAGGCAGATCCATACATATCTTTGAGGTACGTTAAGGCTTTTGGAGCAAGAAGAGAATGGACCTAGTAGCGACTAGCGAAGAGGCGGGGCCAGGAGCTATGAATCTACTCTTGCAACCACAAATAGGTGAAATAAATGGTTTAGAAAACCAAGTTGAAGAATGAGACACTTGTGCAACATCTGGGAATCTACTGCAGAAGTGTTTCATTCTTCAACAAACAGGTGAATACAGTTTTAAGAATAGGAACGAAAAGGCCCAGGAAGCTAGGGGTGAATCTGGCAAGTGACAAGGCGAGAGGCGGGGCCAGGAGGAACCACATATAGGTAAGTATACACACACACACACACACACACTAGCGATGATATATCACCTTGATGACACACCTAGAGGATCAAGGTCCAAGAACCGAAACGTTTTCTAATATTCCTAGTATTTGCTTACATATTTTTCTAAGCCAACTTGTCGGTATCTATTACGAATGTTTATACTAAGTGACCCGGTACACTGGGATGGTGAAGAAACATGCTATGTGGATACGCCATTCTGGCGACACCTTGATGAGTTTTATCCATGGATGTCTACGTCTATATCCATAGATGTTATCCTAGGTACTCTACACATATGCTGCTACGTATGATAATCTATGTAACTGTATTTGTGTATACCTGAATAAACTTATAGAAGTCTATGTCTATATCCGTAGATGTTTGTTTATATCCATTATCAATAGATGTCTAGCAACCTAGTTATACAGGGCCATACCCCCGGCCGGGATTGAACCCGCGGTCATAGAGTCTCTATGACCGCGGGTTCAATCCCGGCCGGGGGTATGGTTTATTTGCAATCGTGTCATTACGATTTCTTGGGTCTAGTTATACAGGGCTTAGCAGGACGTGGTGTCTGGCCTTCCTTCTACTGGAATCGTCACCATTAGACGAATCTCTGACGAGTGAGTATCTCGCACACATCTCATTTATAACCACTTGTTCTGTGTATGGTGATGCTTAAAAGTTGGTGCCGGATCAGCCGGGCTGTGGTTCGTATTTTGGACTACGTGCGATCAGCAGTAACAGCCTGGTTGATCAAGCCCTGATCCAACGGAGGCCTGGTCGTGGACCGGGTCGTGGGGGCGCTGATCCCCGGGATACACTCCAGGTAGACTCCAAGTAGCTTGCGGCCTTCCACTGACTGTTAAACACATTTTAGGTTTACCCATAGCAAGCCTATCCGCCTTGGCTGTTTATAATTACCGAGATACTTATATTAATCTCCAGGAAATTTTATGGGAATCTTGTCATTACAAGTTTAATGACCTCTTTAAATGCTGGTTAATTAAACTTGCTATTACAGTATTTTTGCGTTTTATTAAGGGTTTATTAGTTTTATTTATCATTTATTAATTTTTTTTGTGCGTGTGTACTGTGTATCGTTACTTTTTTACTGTTAGGCTCGGTCGAAGTGCTGTAAATATCACAGCTACTAACTACTATGTGTGATGAATGGTTTGAAAAACCGACAAGTTAAAGATTGAGACACTTATGCAACATATGGGAAACTTTATTCAGGAAACGTTTCGCCACACAGTGGCTTCATCAGTCCAATACAAAGAAGAAAGAACATAAGAACATAAGAACGAAGGAACACTGCAGAAGGCCTACTGGCCCATGCGAGGCAGGTCCAAGTCTCCTACCGGCTTAAGCCAATGCACCCAACCTAGTCAGGTCAGGTCACATTGACTTAAGGGAGGAACACGGCAACCGACCTGTTAGCACAAGCTATCAGGTCTAACTCACACCCACCCACATCTACTCATGTATTTATCCAACCTATTTTTAAAGCTACACAACGTTCTGGCCTCTATAACGGTACTTGGGAGTTTGTTCCACTCATCCACAATTCTATTACCAAACCAGTACTTTCCTATATCCTTCCTGAATCTGAATTTTTCCAACTTAAAACCATTGCTGCGAGTCCTGTCTAGGCTAGATATTTTCAGCACACTATTTACATCCCCTTTATTTATTCCTGTCTTCCATTTATACACCTCAATCATATCCCCCCTAATTCTACGTCTTTCTAGAGAGTGCAGATTCAGGGCCCTTAGTCTATCCTCATAGGGAAGGTTTCTGATACATGGGATCATCTTTGTCATCCTCCTTTGTACATTTTCCAGAGAATTTATATCCATTCTGTAATACGGTGACCAAAACTGTGGAGCATAATCTAAATGAGGCCTAACCAAGGATGTATAGAGTTGAAGAACAACCTGAGGACTCCTATTATTTATGCTTCTTGATATGAAGCCAAGGATTCTATTAGCTTTATTGCGAACACTTATGCACTGTTGTCTTGGTTTCAGATTACTGCTAACCAGAACTCCTAAATCTTTTTCGCAATCCGTAATATTAAGATCTACATTATTTAGTTTATATGTGGCATGGTTATTGTCCTGTCCAACATTTAGAACTTTGCATTTGTCTATATTAAACTGCATCTGCCACTTCTCCGACCACTGCATCAGTCTATTCAAATCTTCCTGGAGTGCTCGAATGTCCTCGTCAGAATGAATTCGACGGCCTATTTTGGTGTGTCATCGGCAAACTTGCCGATGTCGCTCTTTATGCCCTCATCTATGTCGTTTATGTAGATTGTGAACAGCAGGGGGCCCAACACTGACCCCTGTGGAACACCGCTCATGACGCTTCCCCACTCTGATTTCTCCCCATTTATGCAAACTCTCTGCTGCCTATTTGTCAACCATGCCTCTATCCAGGAAAAAATTTCTCCTCCTATTCCATGTGCTTTAATTTTCCTCAATAGTCTCTGATGTGGGACCCTGTCAAAAGCCTTACTGAAGTCCATATACACAATATCATATTCATTACCATGATCTACCTCCTCAAATACCTTAGTGAAAAAAGTTAATAAATTCGTAAGGCAGGAACGCCCCTTTGTAAAACCATGCTGAGATTCGTTGATTAATTTATGCTTTTCAAGATGGCTACGAACTGCCTCGGCAATTATTGATTCCATAAATTTTCCCACTATGGAGGTTAGGCTTATTGGTCTATAGTTCGAAGCTAAGGACCTGTCACCTGTTTTGAAAATAGGTATCACATTTGCCATTTTCCACTTATCTGGCACCATGCCAGTTTGTAGTGATATGTTGAAAAGATTAGCCAAAGGTGTGCTAAGCTCCTCTTTACATTCCTTTAGAACCCTTGCATACAGTTCATCAGGGCTTGGGGATTTGTTAGGTTTTAATTTATCTATTTGCCTAAGGACCATGTCACTTGTGACCCTAATAGTGCACAGTTTATTATTGTCCTGTTCTACATAATTTATCATTACTGGAATATCGCTGGTATCCTCCTGTGTAAAAACTGAGAGGAAGTATGTGTTAAAAATTCTACACATTTCCTTATCACTGTCAGTGAGCTGACCCGAGGAACTTTTGAGTGGGCCTATCTTGTCCCTGATCTTACTTCTGTATACCTGAAAGAATCCTTTTGGGTTAGTCTTCGATTCTTTTGCAACTTTAACCTCATAATCTCTTTTTGCTTTTCTAATTCCCTTTTTTATTTCTCTCTTTAACTGAATATATCGATTTCTTAATTGCCCCTCTCCTCTTTTGATTTGCCTATATATGCCTCTCTTTTGACCAATCAGATATTTTAATCTATTGTTCATCCATTTAGGATCATTTTTGTTTGATCTGATTTCCCTATTTGGAACATAATTTGACTGAGCAGCTAGAACTATGCCCTGGAAAGCATCATATCGGCAACCATCACCACCTACCTGACCCTTAGTCAGGTCATTCCAGTTCAGCCCACCTAAGTAATTTTTCAGTCCTATGAAATCAGCCAAGCGAAAGTCAGGGACGGAGACTTGATTGCCATTATTAGGGGAATTCCATGATATATTAAAACTGAGTGATTTGTGATCACTCTCCCCAAGCTCATCATTAACCTCAAGATTATTAATTAGTGTTTCCCTACTGGCAAGAACCAAGTCAAGGAGGTTATTTCCCCTAGTTGGCTCTGTCACAAACTGTTTTAAAAAACAATCCTGGATCGTATCAAGAAAGTCACCCGACTCTAAATTTCCTGTCAAATTGCTCCAGTCAATCTGTCTATAGGAGAGGAGGAGTTTGAGGTAATCAGTCCCTCAGCCTGGAGTCGATGTGTTCAGTCCATCAATCTTGTAGAATGTACAGCATAGGGCCGTAGACCTGGCTTATATACTGTAGTGAGGTGAGGCGAAGCAGGAGGAGGTGAGGGTCATAGTAGTACCATCCACTAGTCGAGGTAGGTCTTCGTCCAAAGGTTGGACAAGTGATGAAGAATTCTTTGTAACAAGATCCCATGATGCTGCAGTGTCTGACAGTTGTGATGAATGGTTTGAAAAACCGACAAGTTGAAGATTAAGACACTTATGCAACATATGGGAATCTTTATTCAGGAAACGTTTCGCCACACAGTGGCTTCATCGGTCCAATACAAAGAAGAAAGGCGTAAGGAGAGGAGGAGTTTGAGGTATTCAGTCCCTCAGCCTGGAGTCGATGTGTTCAGTCCATCAATCTTGTAGAATGTACAGCATAGGGCCGTAGACCTGGCTTATATAAAGATTCCCATATGTTGCATAAGTGTCTCAATCTACTAACTACTACACTGGCGACATACTCCAGGATATACATGGAGAATGGAAAAACACGCTTGCTATGTAGATATGTCACCATGACGAGGCACTCTCACTTAATGCAAATGAGTACAACGAAGGCTGGTCTGTATAATGAAGGGGAAAACCATGGTGGGTGAGGCGGCGTGTAAGTGAGGGAGGACGCACGTGTAAGCCCAGTCACGTGACCATAACAAAGTATTTGGCGGGAGACTGACTCGAGAAATTTTTCCTTTATATATCTTCCTTTCGTCTGTAATACTATGTAGGACTTATTTTTCTTTATATCTTTGGTTAGCCCTCATTTAGATTGTGCTGCACAGTTTTGGTCACCGTATTACAGAATGAATATAAATGTCCTGGAAAAAGTGCAAAAGAGGATGACAAAGTTTTTTCCATGTATGAGGAATCTTCCCTATGAGGATAGAATGAGGGCCCTGAATCTGCACTCTCTGGAAATGCGTCGAGATTATGAGGTTAAAGTTGCAAGAGAATCGAAGACTAACCCAAAAGGATTCTTTCAGGTATACAGAAGTAAGATCAGGGACAAGATAGGCCCACTCAAAAGTTCCTCGGGTCAGCTCACTGACAGTGATAAGGAAATGTGTAGAATTTTTAACACATACTTCCTCTCAGTTTTTACACAGGAGGATACCAGCGATATTCCAGTAATGATAAATTATGTAGAACAGGACGATAATAAACTGTGCACGATTAGGGTCACAAGTGACATGGTCCTTAGGCAAATAGATAAATTAAAACCTAACAAATCCCCAGGCCCTGATGAACTGTATGCAAGGGTTCTAAAGGAATGTAAAGAGGAGCTTAGCACACCTTTGGCTAATCTTTTCAACATATCACTACAATGTGTTGTTAGGTAAGACACATATGCAACAGTTAGGTATCTTTATTTCGAAACGTTTCGCCTACACAGTAGGCTTCTTCAGTCGAGTACAGAAAAGTTGATAGAAGCAAAAGATACTTGAAGACGATGTAATCAGTCCATCACCCTTAAAGTTTTGAGGTGGTCAGTCCCTCAGTCTGGAGAAGAGCATTGTTCCATAGTACAAACTGGCATGGTGCCAGATAAGTGGAAAATGGCAAATGTGATACCTATTTTCAAAGCAGGTGACAGGTCCTTAGCTTCGAACTATAGACCAATAAGCCTAACCTCCATAGTGGGAAAATTTATGGAATCAATAATTGCCGAGGCAGTTCGTAGCCACCTTGAAAAGCATAAATTAATCAACAAATCTCAGCATGGTTTTACAAAGGGGCGTTCCTGCCTTACGAATTTATTAACTTTTTTCACTAAGGTATTTGAGGAGGTAGATCATGGTAATGAATATGATATTAATGTGTATATGGACTTCAGTAAGGCTTTTGACAGGGTCCCACATCAGAGACTATTGAGGAAAATTAAGGCACATGGAATAGGAGGAGAAATTTTTTCCTGGATAGAGGCATGGTTGACAAATAGGCAGCAGAGAGTTTGCATAAATGGGAAGAAATCAGAGTGGGGAAGCGTCACGAGCGGTGTTCCACAGGGGTCAGTGTTGGGCCCCCTGCTGTTCACAATCTACATAAACGACATAGATGAGGGCATAAAGAGCGACATCGGCAAGTTTGCCGATGACACCAAAATAGGCCGTCGAATTCATTCTGACGAGGACATTCGAACACTCCAGGAAGATTTGAATAGACTGATGCAGTGGTCGGAGAAGTGGCAGATGCAGTTTAATATAGACAAATGCAAAGTTCTAAATGTGGAAAAAGACACTTATGTACAGTTCAGGACATTTATTAAAGGAAACGTTTCGCCACGAGTGTCTTTTTCCACATCTTGTCGGTATCACCATACCATTTCCTCAAAGTTCTAAATGTTGGACAGGACAATAACCATGCCACATACAAACTAAATAATGTAGATCTTAATATTACGGATTGCGAAAAAGATTTAGGAGTTCTGGTTAGCAGTAATCTGAAACCAAGACAACAGTGCATAATGGAAATAAATGGTATAAAATACCGACACAATGGAAATATAAACACAAATGCAGTATAATGTGATCCTTTATTGACAACGTTTCACCCACACAGTGGGCTTTTTCAAGTCACACACGGATCTACCTGGGGTTGGAAGGTACGAGAGTATTTATAGTCATGTTCAGAATGTTGAGGTCAGGTGGAGCATTCTCCACCTGACCTCAACATTCTGAACATGACTATAATTACTCTCGTACCTTCCAACCCCAGGTAGATCCGTGTGTGACTTGAAAAAGCCAACTGTGTGGGTGAAACGTTGTCAATAAAGGATCACATTATACTGCATTTGTGTTTTCCACAACAGTGCATAAGTGTTCGCAATAAAGCTAATAGAATCCTTGGCTTCATATCAAGAAGCATAAATAATAGGAGTCCTCAGGTTGTTCTTCAACTCCTTGGTTAGGCCTCATTTAGATTATGCTGCACAGTTTTGGTCACCGTATTACAGAATGGATATAAATTCTCTGGAAAATGTACAAAGGAGGATGACAAAGTTGATCCCATGTATCAGAAACCTTCCCTATGAGGATAGACTAAGGGCCCTGAATCTGCACTCTCTAGAAAGACGTAGAATTAGGGGGGATATGATTGAGGTGTATAAATGGAAGACAGGAATAAATAAAGGGGATGTAAATAGTGTCCTGAAAATATCTAGCCTAGACAGGACTCGCAGCAATGGTTTTAAGTTGGAAAAATTCAAATTCAGGAAGGATATAGGAAAGTACTGGTTTGGTAATAGAGTTGTGGATGAGTGGAACAAACTCCCGAGTACAGTTATAGAGGCCAGAACGTTGTGTAGCTTTAAAAATAGGTTGGATAAATACATGAGTGGATGTGGGTGGGTGTGAGTTGGACCTGATAGCTTGTGCTACCAGGTCGGTTGCCGTGTTCCTCCCTTAAGTCAATGTGACCTGACCTGACTACGTTGGGTGCATTGGCTTAAGCCAGTAGGAGACTTTGACCTGCCTCGCATGGGCCAGTAGGCCTTCTGTAGTGTTCCTTCGTTCTTATGTTCTTATGTTCTTATGATATAGGAAAGCACTGCTTTGGTAACAGAGTTGTGGATGAGTGGAACAAAGATCCGAGTACAGTGATAGAGGCTAAAACGTTGTGTAGTTTTAAAAATAGGTTAGATAAATACATGAGTGGGTGCGGGTGGGTGTGAGTTGGACCTGACTAGCTTGTGCTACTAGGTCAGATACCGTGCTCCTTCCTTAAGTGAATGTGACCTGACCTGACTAGGTTGGGTGCATTGGCTTAAGCCGGTAGGAGACTTGGAGCTGCTCGCATGGGCCAGTAGGTCTGCTGCAGTGTTGCTTCTTTCTTGTTCTTATATAACTTCCTTTCCTCTGTAGCTCGATCGCTAGCGCACTCAGCTCAAACACTGAGGTCCGGAGTTCGAATCTCCTCCGGTATAAAAAAAACCATACCACGGGCGGGATTTGAACCCGCGGTCAGAGTCTCAAAACTCCAGACCGTCTAGCTGGAAAACAGGGACGCGTTTCCATAAGACACCTGCTGTCTCTGGTCACCCATCAGTTTAAAACAGGTACCTGGGTGTTAGTCAACTGGTGTGGGTCGTATCCTGGGACAAAACTGACCTAATTTGCCCGAAATGCTCAGCAAAACCAGGGGCTTTCTATATAGTAGTATGTCATTGATGTCAGCTAGGACTATATACCTTGTACATGTACTTGTAGTAAATATTATTATTATTATTATAAGACGTTTCCTATACATAACCGCCTTTTCCCTATACTAACTCTCCTTTAAGAACATAAGAACGAAGGAACACTGCAGCAGGCCTACTGGCCCATGCGAGGCAGGTCCAAGTCTCCTACCGGCTTAAGCCAATGCACCCAACCTAGTCATGTCAGGTCACATTGACTTAAGGGAGGAACACGGCAACCGACCTGGTAGCACAAGCTATCAGGTCCAACTCACACCCACCCACATCCACTCATGTATTTATCCAACCTATTTTTAAAGCTACACAACGTTCTTGCCTCTATAACTGTACTTGGGAGTTTGTTCCACTCATCCACAACTCTATTACCAAGTCAGTACTTTCCTATATCCTTCCTAAATCTGAATTTTTCCAACTTAAAACCATTGCTGCGAGTTCTGTCTAGGCTAGATATTTTCAGCACACTACATCCCCTTTATTTATTCCTGTCTTCCATTTATACACCTCAATCATATCCCCCCCAATTCTACGTCTTTCTAGAGAGTGCAGATCCAGGGCCCTTAGTCTATCCTCATAGGGAAGGTTTCTGATACATGGGATCAACTTTGTCATCCTCCTTTGTACATTTTCCAGAGCATTTATATCCATTCTGTAATACGGTGACCAAAACTGTGCAGCGTTGAAGATGTTTAATGCCTTAAGAAATCGTAATGACACGATTGCAAATAAACCATACCCCCGGCCGGGATTGAACCCGCGGTCATAGAGTCTCAAAACTCCAGCCCGTCGCGCTAACCACTAGACCAGCTAGCCACAATAAGATTCATCCAACTAGGTATATTTCTACACCATTTGTGGTCACAGAGGTGCCTGTGCTAACCTTCCTATGGTGTAGAAATATACCTAGTTGGATGAATCTTATTGTGGCTAGCTGGTCTAGTGGTTAGCGCGACGGGCTGGAGTTTTGAGACTCTATGACCGCGGGTTCAATCCCGGCCGGGGGTATGGTTTAGGGATGTTTAATGCCCGCCGTCTGCAGTCTCTGCAGTCTCGACAACACTCTTCCTTTCCTTGATGTTCTGCTCTGCAAAGCTGACCACGAACTTCGTTTTAAAGTCTATCGAAAACCCACCAACCAAAACGATCTTCTCCACTTCTTCTCTCACCACGACACCAAAACCAAACGAGGTGTAATTATAGGCTTCTTCCTGCGTGCACTCAGAATCTGCAGCAATGAGTTCCTTGAGGAAGAATGCACTATAATTGAACAAGTATTTTCTAAACGCCACTATCCTCGTCACTTCATCAGAGACTGCAGACGGCGGGCATTAAACATCTTCAACACACCCAGAGAAGACACTGCCGAGAAGAGATACATAGTCCTCCCCACCAACTCCATTGCCAAACATGTTTCCAACATCTTTTCCAATACATCATTCCAAGTATCTACCTCCACAACCACGACCATCAAGGACATCACCAGTAGTAGACAGGACAAGCCTCCATCCTCTGCAGGGGTATACATAATCCCTTGTAATAACTGCAACAAATTATATGTGGGCGAAACATCAAGAGACCTCCAAACACGTATTTCAGAACACCAATATGCAAGCAGGACTGACGATACAAGGAATGCCTGTGTACAACATTGCAATTCACACAACCATTTAATTAACTACAGAAACTCAAGACTTATCGCCACAGAAGACAACACTCAATACCGAAGAATCCTGGAATCATCGCTTATCTCTATAACCAACAATCTCAACCAGAACAACGGCTTCTATAACATAGCTGAACCACTCGCCAAGAAACTTCTTCATCGCTATCCCACATAAGAACATAGAACACTGCAGAAGGTCTACTCACAACTTGTCCAATATCCCCGCCAAGCTGCCCAAGACTCTATAACTCCACTCGGTAGATCATCAGATGCAGCATTCTCCACCTAACCTCAACATTCTGAACAAGACTATAAATACTCCCGTACCTTCCACCCCAGGTAGATCTGTGTGTGACTTGAAAAAGCCCACTGTGTGGGTGAAACGTTGTCAATAAAGGATCACATTATACTGCATATGTGTTTATATTTCCACTGTGTCGGTATTTGATACCATTTATTTCCTCGTCAGAATGAATTCGACGGCCTATTTTGGTGTCATCGGCAAACTTGCTGTCACTCTTTATGCCCTCATGTATGTCGTTTATGTATATTGTGAACAGCAGGGGGCCCAACACTGACCCCTGTGGAACACTGCTCATGACGCTTCCCCACTCTGATTTCTCCCCATTTATGCAAACTCTTTGCTGCCTATTTGTCAACCATGCCTCTATCCAGGAAAAAATTTCTCCTATTCCATGTGCCTTAATTTTCCTCAATAGTCTCTGATGTGGGACCCTGTCAAAAGCCTTGCTGAAGTCCATATACACAATATCATATTCATTACCATGATCTATCTCCTCAAATACCTTAGTGAAAAAAGTTAACAAATTCGTAAGGCAGGAGCGCCCCTTTGTAAAACCATGCTGAGATTCGTTGATTAATTTATGCTTTTCAAGGTGGCTACGAACTGCCTCGGCAATTATTGATTCCATAAATTTTCCCACTATGGAGGTTAGGCTTATTGGTCTATAGTTTGAAGCTAAGGACCTGTCACCTGCTTTGAAAATAGGTATCACATTTGCCATTTTCCACTTATCTGGCACCATGCCAGTTTGTAGTGATATGTTGAAAAGATTAGCCAAAGGTTTGCTAAGCTCCTCTTTACATTCCTTTAGAACCCTTGCATACAGTTCATCAGGGCCTGGGGATTTGGTAGGTCTTAATTTATCTATTTGCCTAAGGACCATGTCACTTCTGACCCTAATCGTGCACAGTTTATTATCGTCCTGTTCTACATAATTTATCATTTCTGGAATATCGCTGGTATCCTCCTGTGTAAAAACTGAGAGGAAGTATGTGTTAAAAATTCTACACATTTCCTTATCACTGTCAGTGAGCTGACCCGAGGAACTTTTGAGTGGGCCTATCTTGTCCCTGATCTTACTTCTGTATACCTGAAAGAATCCTTTTGGGTTAGTCTTCGATTCTCTTGCAACTTTAACCTCATAATCTCTTTTTGCTTTTCTAATTCCCTTTTTTCATTTCTCTCTTTAACTGAATATATCGATTTCTTAATTGCCCCTCTCCTCTTTTGATTTGCCTATATATTCCTCTCTTTTGACCAATCAGATATTTTAATCTATTGTTCATCCATTTAGGATCATTTTTGTTTGATCTGATTTCCCTATTTGGAACATAATTTGAGTGAGCAGCTAGAACTATGCCCTGGAAAGCGTCATATCGGCAACCATCGCCACCTACCTGACCCTTAGTCAGGTCATTCCAGTTTAGCCCACCTAAGTAATTTTTCAGTCCTATGAAATCAGCCAAGCGAAAGCCAGGGACAGAGAGTTGATTGCCATTATTAGGGGAATTCCATGATATATTAAAATTGAGTGATTTGTGATCACTTTCCCCAAGCTCATCACTAACCTCAAGATTATTAATTAGTGTTTCCCTACTGGCAAGAGCCAAGTCAAGGGGTTATTTCCCCTAGTTGGCTCTGTCACAAACTGTTTTAAAAAACAATCCTGGATCATATCAAGAAAGTCACCTGACTCTAAATTTCCTGTCAAATTGCTCCAGTCAATCTGTCTATAGTTGAAGTCTCCCATTAGCACAACATTTTCGTATGTAGATGCCTTACGAATTTCGTCCCATAGAAGTTTACTGCACTCCCTATCAAGATTTGGGGCCCTGTAAATCACACCCAAAATTAGTTTTTCTTGGCCCTCGAGAAGCTGTAACCAAACAGATTCAGTGGCTGACGCTTCTAATTTTATATCTTGTCTAACACAACAATTTAAATTGTCTCTGACATATATCGCTACTCCACCACCCTTCCTGTTGACCCTGTCAGTGTGGAATAATTTATAGCCTTGTATGTGACATTCAGAGGGCATCTCTCTATCTTTCAGATTGAGCCAGGTCTCTGTTATAGCAATAATATCTATGTTTCCTGCACTTGCAATTAATCTTAGCTCATCTATCTTATTTCTTACACTCCTGCTATTAGTATAGTTAACCTTAAGGGAGCTAGTCCCTTGCTGCCCTCTGCTGTCCCCCTTTGTTTGCTGACCTGATCTATTGTCTTTATTTATAACTTCATGCTGAATGCCTTTTATACATTTACTGTTTCCAACCCTAGTGTTGCAACCTGCTTGTTTCCCACACACACTCATACCTCTATCTTCTAACAGTTTAAAATCATAGGCATTTCACCAATGGCCTTCTCAATCGAGTCTGCAAGTGTTACCACCCCAGCCCCAGAGAGATGTACCCCATCCCTTGACTTTAGGTATCTGTCCAGCTCTCTCTTGAAGGCAGCCAGGGGTTTATTGGTAATTCCTCTTATGCTTGGTGGGAGGCTGTTGAACAGTCTTGGGCCCCGGACACTTATGGTGTTTTCTCTTAGTGTACCAATGGCGCCCCTACTTTTAATTGGGGGTATTTTGCATCGCCTGCCCAGTCTTTTACTTTCGTAGGGAGTGATTTCTGTGTGCAGATTCGGAACCATTCCTTCCAGGATTTTTCAAGTGTAGATTATGATATATCTCTCTCTCCCCTGCATTCCAACGAGTACAAGTCAAGTACTTCCAAATATTCCCAGTAGTTAAGGTGCTTGACAGAACTTATACATGCAGTAAAGATCTCTGTACACTCTCTAGATCTGCAGTTTCACCTGCTTTGAAAGGAGATGTTAATGTACAGCAGTATTCCAGCCTAGAGAGAACAAGTGATTTGAAAAAGATCATCACTGGCTTGGCATCTCTCGTTTTGAACGTTCTCATTATCCATCCTATCATTTTCTTTGCTCTTGTGATCGTGGCACTGTTGTGATCATTGAAAGTGAGATCCTAAGACATTACTACTCCCAGGTCCCTTACATTATTTTCCGCTCTATTGTATGGCCAGAGTTTGTAGTATACTCTGTTCTAGTTATTATCTCCTCCAGTTTTCCATAATGGAGTAGTTGGAATTTGTCCTCATTGAACATCATATTACAGTTGCCCACTGGAAAACTTTGTTTATATCTTCTTGGAGGTTAACCGCGTCCTCAATAGATGACAGTCTCGTGCAGATTCTAGTATCATCTGCAAAGGATGATACGGTGCTGTGGTGTATATCTCTGTCTATGTCTGATATGAGGATGAAGAATAGGATGGGGACGAGTACTGTGCCTTGTGGAACAGAGCTCTTCAATATGGCAGACTCCGATTTAACTCTGTGGACCACTACTCTTTGTGTTCGATTTGTTTGGAAGTTGAAGATCCATCTCCCCACTTTCCCATTTATTCCTTTAGCACGTATTTTGTGCGCTATTACGCCATGATCGCACTTGTCAAACGCTTTTGCAAAGTCAGTGTATATTACATCTGCATTCTGATTTTCTTCCAGTGCATCCAAGGCCATATCATAGTGATCCAGTAGTTGTGAGAGGCAGGAGCGACCTGCCCTGAACCCATGTTGCCCTGGATTGTGCAGTTTTGGGGAATCCAGGTGATTTGCAATCCTGCTTCTTAGCACTCTTTCGAAGATTTTTATGAACTATTGGTCTATAGTTCTTAGCTAATGCTTTGCTGCCACGTTGTTTAAGTGACTGTGGAATTTCACCCATGTCCAGGCTCCTCCTCCATAGTGTACTTGGGGCACGTGAGAGGGGTTTCTTGCAGTTCTTAATGAATTCAGAGTTCCACGAGTCTGGGCCCGGGGCTGAGTGCATGGGCATGTTGTCAATGACTTTTTCAAAGTCTATCGGAGTTAGGGTAATGTCGGAAATCTGGCATACATTTATGGAGTTCTGAGGCTCATTCATGAAGAAATCATTTGGGTCGTCGATTCTCAGAGTGATTAGTGGCTCATCAAACACAGAGTCGTACGAAATTAAAAGACTTGGCAGGTGATGCAACATACCCTCAGTAAGAAGTATGGGCGCCACTGGGATACTAAGAGAAAACAGTACGTGTCCGGGGCCCAAGACTGCTCAACAGTCTCCCACCAGCCATAAGGGGAATTACCAATAGACCCCTGGTTGTCTTCAAGAGGGAGTTGGACAGATATCTAAAGTCAGTGCCAGATCAGCTGGGCTGTGGTTCGTACGTTGGACTACGTGCGGCCAGCAGTAACAGCCTCGTTGATCAGGCCCTGATCCACCAGGAGGCCTGGTCATGGACCAGGCTGCGGGGGCGTTGATCCCCGGAATGCCCTCCAGGTAGACTCTTGTTAAGCTGGGGTACTATTATATTCACGTGAAGGCGATAATCATGTAGGAGTCAAGACGTAACAAATTATGAGCAAATGCAGCTCATTACAAATCCACCGTAGTAATCTCAGTTGCATAACTGTCTCAATCTTCAATCCTGATGCATCCTGCGAGAGAGACCACGTGACCTTAAGGAAAACGTTTTCTAAAACAACCGAGTAAAGATTGAGACACTTATGCAGCATATGGGAATCTTTATTCAGGAAACGTTTCGCCACACAGTGGCTTCATCAGTCCAGTACAAAGAGGAAGGCGTAAGGAGAGGAGGAGAATGAGGTAATCAGTCCCTCAACCTGGAGTCGATGTGTTCAGTCCATCAATCTTGTAGAATGTACAGCATAGGGCCGTAGACGTGGCTTATATACTGTAGTGAGGTGAGGTCTACGGCCCTATGCTGTACATTCTACAAGATTGATGGACTGAACAAATCGACTCCAGGTTGAGGGACTGATTACCTCATTCTCCTCTCCTTACGCCTTCCTCTTTGTATTGGACTGATGAAGCCACTGTGTGGCGAAACGTTTCCTGAATAAAGATTCCCATATGCTGCATAAGTGTCTCAATCTTCAACTTGTCGGTTTTTCAAACCATTCATCACAACTGTCAGACACTGCAGCATCATGGGATCTTGTTACAAAGAATTCTTCAACACTTGTTCAACCTTTGGACGAAGACCTACTTCGACTAGTGGATGGTACCACTATGACCCCGCCTCCGCCTGCTTCACCTCACCTCACTACAGTATATAAGCCACGTCTACGGCCCTATGCTGTACATTCTACAAGATTGATGGACTGAACACATCGACTCCAGGTTGAGGGACTGATTACCTCATTCTCCTCCTCTCCTTACGCCTTCCTCTTTGTATTGGACTGATGAAGCCACTGTGTGGCGAAACGTTTCCTGAATAAAGATTCCCATATGCTGCATAAGTGTCTCAATCTTCAACTTGTCGGTTTTTCAAACCATTCATCACAACCGAGTAAAGCCTTGGAACCAGTCATTCCAACACCCATCAATCATCCAGTTTATTCTCACTTTAGGGAAGACCAGCATGTGTAAACAAACTTTATAAATAGACATTTTATGTGCAATTATTAAGAGGTAGAATACAACACTAATTCATTAAACGCTTATTACTGCGGCAACTTCTGCTACATCTGAAGATGTTACAATAATAATAGTAATGTGACGTACATCTATTAAGGTTGTTTAACATTTAATGTTTGTGTTATGACACTGTGACCTACCTAGAGCTGCTTCCGGAGGTAACAGCCCCCGCGGCCCAATTTCAAACCAGGTCTTCTGATTGCTGGCCTGATTGATCAAGCTGTTGGTGCCCGTCGTATGCAGTCAGTGTCATTCTTGACAAATGTGGTGCTCGGAGAAACCTGAAGCTTCCATCCGAGTTTAACTACTTGCTAACAAGCCTGAGCAGGAATTTAGTCTTTTGACTATCTGCCAAGACAAACTTCCAACATCTCTCTCTCTCTCTCCCCGAGATTCTGAATCAGTTGACTGTCTCACACTGACAAGGAAAGACACACTGTTAGAAACCCGCGTATCCATTAAACACAGCCTTACACTCAGATCTTTTCTTATACTGTATTCTGGACTCGTCTCTGCGATCCTTGGTTGTCTATATGGTATATCCTGTGTGTGGACTTAGTTTCTGGCGGTCATGTCCAATGTAAACTCTTTTATACTGCTGACTTAACTCTGAGAGGAAAGAGTTACCACACTGAACCTTTGTTCAGCGTATCCAAACCTTTACACAATATTTTTTTTAAGTGATATCTAGTTTCTGCAAGTTGTCATAGTTCTAGACTATGAAACATAAGAAAGAAGGAACACTGCAGCAGGTCTACTGGCCCGTGCGAGGCCGGTCTAAGTCACCTACCGGCTTAAGCCACTGACCCCAAGTTGAACTCTACTCCAGGCTGAGGGACTGACTACCCCAAAAACCTCTTTCTCCAAGGTTGATGGATTTATTAGATCATCTTTCCCTCGCCACTACTAGTGCTGCCTCCACTTTATTCTCTGTATTTGACTGAAGAACATTCGAGTACTTTTATTCTAGAAACGTTTCGCCAGCCAGTGGCTTCTTCAGTTCAATGCAGAGAAAGGTAGAGGATGTTCTTATGTCCCCTACCGGCCAGTAGCTTGGACCGGAAGGGGATTTAGCCCTGTCTCGCAGGGACCAGTAGACCTGCTGCAGTGTTCCTTCTTTCTTATGTTCTTATGAGGAGCTCAGGCAATTAGTCTCTCAGCCTGGAGTCGATGTGTTCAGTCTATCAGTGTTTGCAAAAGTGCAACATATTCGCAGAGATGGAGCTTATAAACTGCTGATAGATACTGCAGAGCAGTGATAGGCGGAGTCACCAGTGGAGAAACTCACTAGTGGAAATAGGTCGTGCCTATAGGTTAGAAAAGTTTTAAAGGATTCCCTGCATCAAGATTCCAAGATGTTGCTGTCTGACAGAATCTGAGTCACTGGTTGGCGAAACCTTTCCAGAATAAAGATACCCAAATGTTGTACAAGTGTCTCATTTATCAACCCGTCGGTTTTCTAAGCCATTTATTCAAACTGAAAAAGCCCACTGCGTAGGCGAAACGTTTCAAGAATAAAGATACTCAACTGTTTAACACGTGTCTTACTCATCACCTTGTGTGTGGACAGAAGTGTGAAAATTTACTTTTTTTTTTTTTTTTTTTTTTTTTGGTTTTGGAACTTAGCCGCTGTGGACGACACTGAAGCCTAGTTTTCTGATGGTTCAGACCATATTTCTGATTTTTTTTTTTTACTCTCTTCCTGATGGCTCAGTCGTGTCTGAACACGACATACACTCAAGGTTGACTTCTTATATTCATATGATAATGTAAACTTGAATGTGTATTTACATATTATGGAGTTGAGATGCATTCTGGTTTCTACAAAGATTATATGTAGTAAAGAAAGCATAGTTGTACCTGTCTATGGTTTTACCATATTTTCCCTAGACTTGATTTATCGATTTCAACCGTAAGTGTTCGCCTACAACAGAGGCTCTGCTAGAAAGTAAAGGCAAACATTTCACAAATACAAGTCAAATAGGTGAATGCTCTGACTAAAAGCTTACCATTGCACTGGGAGGACGAGCTTCAAGAGAGTTCGGTGCTGTTTTCCTGAAAGACAGGTAACTAGGTCAATATTGAATTGAAATAATATGGAGCCCTATATTATTTACTCCATAGTAGGGGCAGTTTTAGTATAGTATGGTACTGGTTACTGATGCTCGTAGCGAATTTAGTCCTCGACTGAGAACTACTTCGGAATCTTTTAGTATATAGAACGACAGATTGTTAACGAAGTCTGCTCTTTCCATGTCCTTGTACTTGCGTCCGCAAAAGTGCGGCAAGTTTCTTACACTCAGCAAATTGAAGGAGATCGTTAACAATCTGTCGTCCTATACACTAAAGGATTACAAAACAAAGCTCTCAGTCTAGGACTTAAATTCGCTACGAGCACCTGTAAACCTAAGGGTACTTTTAATAATAAAAGATAGCACATGAGCTAAAGCTTAATGAATATTTTGAGTAAAATGAAAAAAAAAATAATTTTTTTTAATTACTGAACAACTGAAGAATATAGATGCAGTATTATCAAACAAAAAATTTCCAAAATAACCAATCAACAAAATAGGAATAAAGGTTGCATTGTTAAAGGGACAAGTGAAGATGTGTAACTCACTTAACGAAGTGGGGGTTCGAACCCATGGTTAGTCCTAAAACTAGCAGGCCAGTGTATTATCCACTGTACCATAGCCTAATAAGATTCATCCAACTAGTTGTATTTATATATACGAAAGGAAGGTTAGCATGGGTTCCACTGTGACCACAAATGTGGGTTTTTACAGACGAATCTCACGCCAGCATAGTTGTGGCGTGCACTATCATTATAATAATAACTAAACGCTGAACCCATAAGGGTCGTACAGCGCTGCGTGGCGTGCTCTATCTTATGGAAGACTTGCGAAATCATAACACAATTGTAAACGGCTTAATGAGCGGAATGGAGTTCGAAACCATGATACACTAATCCCACAACTAGCAGGACAGTGCGCTATAAGTGAGACCCATGCTAGCCTTCCCTGTGTGTATACTGTTAAAATATACAGAATTGGATGAATCTTATTAGATCGGCATGGTACAGTAGATAACGCAGTGGCCTGCTAGTTTTAGGGCGGAACTTGGCATGGAACCCTACTCAGTTCTGCGAGTTGTTTACATAAGAACATAAGAACATAAGAAAAGAGGAACACTGCAGCAAGCCTGTTGGCCCATACTAGGCAGGTCCTTTACAATTCATCCCACTAACAAACATTTGACCAACCCAATTTTCAATGCCACCCAAGAAACATGCTCCGATGTGCAAGCCCCTCTCAAATCCAACCCCTCCCACTCATGTACTTATCCAACCTAAATTTGAAACTACCCAAAGTCCTAGCCTCAATAACCCAACTAGGTAGACTGTTCCACTCATCAACTACCCTATTTCCAAACCAATACTTTCCTATGTCCTTTCTAAATCTAAACTTATCTAATTTAAATCCATTACTGCGGGTTCTCTCTTGGAGAGATATCCTCAAGACCTTGTTAATATCCCCTTTATTAATACCTATCTTCCACTTATACACTTCGATCAGGTCTCCCCTCATTCTTCGTCTAACAAGTGAATGTAACTTAAGAGTCTTCAATCTTTCTTCATAAGGAAGATTTCTAATGCTATGTATTAATTTAGTCATCCTACGCTGAATGTTTTCTAACGAATTTATGTCCATTCTGTAATATGGAGACCAGAATTGAGCTGCATAATCTAGGTGAGGCCTTACTAATGATGTATAAAGCTGCAGTATGACCTCTGGACTTCTGTTGCTTACACTTCTTGATATAAATCCCAGTAATCTATTTGCCTTATTACGTACGCTTAGGCATTGCTGTCTTGGTTTAAGGTTGCTGCTTACCATAACCCCCAAGTCCTTTTCGCAATCTGTATGGCTAAGTTCTACATTATTTAACTTATAAGTGCTAGGGTTATGGACACTCCCGAGCTTCAGAACCTTGCATTTATCTACATTGAACTGCATCTGCCACTTTTCTGACCAAGAGTAAAGTTTGTCTAAATCCTCCTGAAGTTCCCTAACATCTACGTTTGAATCAATTATCCTACCTATCTTCGTGTCATCAGCGAATTTGCTCATATCACTAGTAATTCCTTCATCAAGATCATTGATATATATTATAAACAACAACGGGCCCAAGACTGATCCCTGTGGAACGCCACTTGTAACTGATCCCCACTCGGATTTAACCCCATTTATGGACACTCTCTGCTTCCTGTCTGTGAGCCATGACTCGATCCACGAGAGCACCCTTCCCCCAATGCCATGAGCTGCTACTTTCTTCAACAGTCTTTGGTGCGGAACTCTATCAAATGCCTTACTAAAATCTAAGTAAATAATATCAAATTCTTTATCATGGTCAACAGCCTCAACAACAGCCTCGTGTTAATACGATTTCGCAAGACGTATAGCATTTGTGAATCTTATTTATTCAGAGGTACCTAGAGTTATATCTTACAACACTAAAGGTATCATCCAAGTATTAAATACCTTTAAAGGGGTTGAGTACATAAGAACCATTGCAATACGCCTACTGGTCCATGTTAGGCTGTGGGCTAAATTCCTTCGCATACATGAAAATCTAGCCATCAAATACATTAAACCAAAGGGAGAATTATGAATGCCTCAAACCTTGCCTTCCAACTTCTAACCTGTAAATCATCTTAACCACAAAAACCTCTTGCCAAACTCGTTCCACCCACAGGTTTTAAGTGGTTAGTTGAAACATGGATTCAACGTTCTTATTGAACCATTTTGTGGAAGTAAACATTATCATTCGCTGGTCCACCCGCAGTGACCTTTGGATTCGTATACATAAGAACTGAGATCATATCACCAGTCATACACTATGTAGGGACGCCACTTGGATAGCTGTAGAATAGTAAACAAAACGAGGGTACAGCGAGGCTACAGAACTGGTCTGGCGCTCCCTTGAGAAAAACTTGTCCAGCCTCACCACAAACATCAGGGGTCTTGCTAAGCGACACAATATGCTACCTGCTGAATATATATTAAAGAAACACACGAATGTAGAACATTTAAACTGCAAACATTTCAACACTAGACGTTTAGGATGAACGTTTCATAAAATTTAACCAGTTATACCCGACATCCGGCTGGCATAATCTTAACGAAAACGTCCTCACATCATGTTCAACAAATGTTAAAGACGAGATATGTGACGAGGAGAAAGCTACTACTTGGGACGATGCACTTGATTATAAGGCTGGTGCTGTCTTATCTAATCATACTGTACTGATATCGCTACCAGCATTAATAACGGTGAACTGTGTAATGGTGGATGATACACTCGTACAGGCATGTACTGCCATTTTTATTTTATCTTGGCAGAACAGAACTGGACTGATCGCTTAAAAGCTAGAATTAAACAAAATTTAAGCTGCGATATACCATGTATAAACATTACTGTACAATGAACACTACAAGTAATGTTCATCCACACCATGTCAGGTTGGATATTTAACTTGTTTGTCTGTCCTTATGTGCTTGTCGTACAGGGTCATATGATGACAATCTAGAATATCCCCACAATTCCTCAAACATATTTACTTTCACTAGGGTTATTATTATTGTTAACGGTGGTGTATATGCAAGAGCATAGGTTATATACAATACCATACGTCTGGCAGTCGTGGGATTCATAGTTGGACCAGAGTTAAGCAATCTAGAAATATTGTTCTAACTCACCTTCTCTTCTCTTGTACGTAAACTCCGTATATAACACCTCCACAGAAGTAAGCTCAAGTGTATCCTCAACACAAAATTAATACAGTATTATGCACCACTTAGAGAATCACTGTAAGAGGCACTGAAAATGCCAGAGTTTCCACACCACAACCTTCCATGTAGGTTTGTCTTTCACTACTGACTCTTGTTTTGATCATGTGACACGGGTGGCCATGACGTCAGCAAGAATACTGCTCACTTATTGGCCAATGCTGACGCCAAACACGATCAGCCAATCACAAGACATCTCATGGGGGTGTGTAGTGTTTACGTGTGCGTTGCAACTACACAAGATTTTGTATTTTATAATTATATCACTTTTTTATTATTCAATTTACAAAATGAAATATACAGAATCTCATAATTACAATACCAAGAATGCTACAATGAGAAAGATGACAGTAGTAAAGGAAATATGGATAAAATAAAGGAATTAACCTCGCTAACTCTTACCACCACTTCCAAGAATGCCAACAACTACACACGCACGAACACACAAACATGGGAGGCTACCATGCGGCGTTGCCATACTTCCAAAACGAAAACAAACCATATAATCATCAATGAATTTTATGCAAATATTTGCCTCTCAATACCAGATTTAGTACATAACTATCCATCGAGATTGTTGACATACTGATGACACACAAAACAATGATTAGAGGTGTTGAAGAGAATTGTACATCATGGCACTACTGTAAACTGGATTGCATCAGTCGGAGCCAGAAGCAGTGAGCAACAAACACAGGCACGTGTATACCTCACAAAAACAAGACTCCATTTACACACATGGAGTGGGGTATTTCCTTCAACCCATCCCGTACCATGCTGATACACCTGCCATTTCCACAGTTCTTTGACAAATATAACTAAATCAGTTTGATATTAGAGAGTATATTAGTTAAATATATTTTTGCCCAACCTATAACTACAATTACAGAAAAAAATATTCTGTCTTATATTTTAAATAGGTTACCATTTTCGATTATTATTATTATTATTATTATTATTATTATTATTATTATTATTATTATTATTATTATTATTATTGTTATTATTATTATAGATATACCTCATTGGGGGAATAGTTTTTACCCCACACCTGCATTCTTCGAGTACAAATTTCTTACAGGTTTGCGTTAAGAGAGAGGCGGGAGGGGAAGAAGAGAGGGAGGGAGAGGGGTAAACAAGAGACCAGCCAAGTAGTGTGGGTGGAGAGAGAGGGTTGAGAGGTAAAGGTTGCTATGGCAACCAAGCCGCAAAAGAGAGAGAGAGAGAGACAGGACGAAGAGAGTGAAAGAAACACCCACGTGCCTTTCACATACACAAACAACCCTCCCCCTCCCAACACACACACACACACACACACACACACACACACACACACACACACACACACAAACACAAAAATACTGCGTGGACTACACAAGGTGGAGAGAGACAGAATGTTCCAGGGAGGGGATACAGAAACAAGGGGTCACAATTGGAAGTTGAAAACTCAGATGAGTGAAAGGGATGTTAGGAAGTATTTCTTCAGTCATAGAGTTGTCAGGAAGTGGAATAACCTAGCAAGTAAGGTAGTGGAGGCAGGAACCATACATATAACCCACCAGTGTGGGTTAATAACCCAGGATAACCCACCAGTGTTGGTTAATAATGCAAGATAACCCACCAGTGTGGGTTAATAACCCAGGAAAACTTAAGATGAGGTATGATAAAGCTCATGGAGCAGGGAGAGAAAGAGGACTTAGTAACACTCGGTGAAGAGGCGGGGCCGCGAACTGAGTCTCGACCCCTGCAACCACAATTAGGTGAGTACACACACACACACACATCTGGGAAGTGATGTAGTGGAGGCAGGATCCATACATAGCTTTAAGAAGAAGTATGATAAAGCTCATGGAGCAGGAAGAGTGACCTAGTAGTGGCCAGTGAAGAGGCAGGGCCAGGAGCTGTGAATCGACCCCTGCAACCACAACCAGGTGAGTACAACTAGGTGAGTACACACACACACACACAGGAGGAGGAGAGGAGAGGAGAGGATGAACCAGCAAGACGGGACCTAGTATTCACCTTGAGTAGTACATATATTGAGGACATCACATATGAAAGACCCCCTTGGGGCCAGCGATCATGTGGTTTTAAGCTTCGAATACACAGTAGAGCTACAAGTGGAGGGGGAAGCAGGAAGGCCAGGACGAATGAAGCCAGACTGCAAGAAAGGGGACTACACGGGAATGAGGAACTTCCTGAACGGGGTTCAGTGGGACAGAGAACTGGCAGGGATGCCAGTAAATGAGATGATAGAATATGTAACAACAATATGCAAGGAAGCCCAGGATAGGTTTGTGCCCAAGGGTAACAGGAATAATGAAAAAGCCCGGATGAGCCCATGGTTCACCCAAAGGTGCAGGGAGGCAAAAACCAAGTGTGATAGGGAATGGAAGAAGTATAGAAGGCAAAGGACCCAGGAGAATAAGGAGAGCAGTCGTAGAGCCAGAAATGAATATGCACAGATAAGAAGGGAGGCCCAACGACAGTATGAAAACGACATAGCAGCGAAAGCCAAATCTGACCCCAAGCTGTTATACAGCCACATCAGGAGGAAAACAACAGTCAAGGACCAGGTAATCAGGCTAAGGAAGGAAGGAGGAGAGACAACAAGAAACGACCGTGAAGTATGTGAGGAGCTCAACATGAGATTCAAAGAAGTGTTCACAGAGGAGATAGAAGGGGCTCCAGAAAGACGGAGAGGTGGGGTACACCACCAAGTGCTGGACACAGTACACACAACCGAGGAAGAAGTGAAGAGGCTTCTGAGTGAGTTAGATACCTCAAAGGCAATGGGGCCGGATAACATCTCTCAGTGGGTCCTGAGAGGGAGCAGAGGCACTATGTGACTATGTGTACCTTTAACAACAATATTCAACACATCTATCGAAACAGGGAGATTGCCTGAGGCATGGGAGACAGCAAATGTAGTCCCAGTTTTTAAAAAAGGAGACAGACATGAAGCATTAAACTACAGACCAGTGTCACTGACATGTATAGTATGCAAAAGTCATGGAGAAGATTATCCGGAGAAGAGTGGTGGAACACCTAGAAAGGAATGATCTCATCAACAGCAGCCAACATGGTTTCAGGGATGGTAAATCCTGTGTCACAAACCTACTGGAGTTCTATAACAGGGTGACAGCAGTAAGACAAGAGAGAGAGAGAGGGGTGGGTAGATTGCATTTTCTTGGAATGTAAGAAGGCGTTTGACACAGTTTCACACAAGAGATTAGTGCAAAAACTGGAGGACCAGGGGAAGGCACTACAATGGATCAGGGAATACTTGTCAGGAAGACAGCAGCGAGTCATGGTACGTGGCGAGGTATCTGTGGGCGCCTGTGACGAGCGGGGTCCCACAGGGGCCATTCGTGGGACCAGTGCTATTCTTGGTATATGTGAATGACATTACAGAATGATAGACTCAGAAGTGTCCCTGTTTTCAGATGATGTGAAGTTAATAAGGCGAATTAAATCAGATGCGGATCAGACAGGTCTACAAGAGATCTGGACAGGCTGGACGCGTGGTCCAGCAACTGGCTCCTAGAATTTAACCCCGCCAAATGCAAAGCCATAAAGATTGGGGAAGGGCAAAGAAGACCGCAGACAGAGTATAGGCTAGGTGGCCAAAGACTGCAAGCCTCACTCAAGGAGAAAGATCTTGGGGTGAGTATAATACTGAGCACGTCGCCGGAAGCATGCATTAACCGGATAACTGCTGCGGCATATGGGCGCCTGGCAAACTTGAGAAAAGCGTTCCGATACCTCAGTAAGGAATCGTTCAAGACTCTGTACACTGTGTACGTCAGTCCCGTACTGGAGTACGCAGCACCAGTTTGGAACCCACACCTGGTCAAGCACGTCAAGAAATTAAAGTGCAAAGGTTTGCAACATGGCTGGTTCCAGAGCTAAGGGAAATGTCCTACGAAGAAAGGTTAAGGGAAATGGGTCTGACGACACTGGAGGACAGGAGAGTCAGGGGAGACATGATAACGACATACAAAATACTGCGTGGAATAGATAAGGTGGACAGAGACAGGATGTTCCAGAGATGGGAATCAGAAACAAATGGTCACAATTGGAAGTTGAAGACTCAGATGAGTCACAGGGATGTTAGGAAGTATTTCTTCAGCCAGAGAGTTGTTAGGAAGTGGAATACTCTGGCAAGTGACGTAGTGGAGGCAGGAACCATACTTAGTTTCAAGACGAGGTATGATAAAGCTCATGGAGCAGGGAGAGGGAGGACCCAGTGCTGGTCAGCAAAGAGGCGGGACCAGGAGCTGAGTATCGACCCCTGTAACAACAATTAGGTGAGTACACATGCACGCACGCACGCACGCACGCAGACGTCTCTCCTTGGGATAAAATATAGACGTCTCCCTTTTGTTTTAAGTGAGTCGGCCGTAGGCCCGTTTTCTTAATATTATGGAATTTTCCATAAAACTTTTTGATGACTGTCCTGCCACTAATGTTAGTTTCGCCAGGTCATTACTACATTATCAGTGTTTGTGGGCTAGCTGTCTTCTAATGCTGGGGGAGACTTCTACAGACGTCTCCCATTGGGATAAACTGAGTGAGTAGACCGTAGACCCGTTTTCTTAATATTATGAAATTTTCTTAAGACAATTGTCAGATATATTTGTATTAAGAATTTGAAGTCTTTTATATCGTATCGAAATCTGACCAGATTTTTGACAATTGTCTTCTCACCAATGTTAGTTTCGCTAGGTCATTACTACATAATCAGCTCTTCTGGGTTTGCTGTCTTCTAATGATGTAATACTCTGTCTTTCTGGCACTAGGCACTAGTATGCCTGGGGCAACTGGTCTGCCTGGTGTCGCCTGCCTCTTTACCTTATTCAAGCTAAAGTCCCCTGAATGATACTGGGGCTTCCTACTCGTTTCTGCAAGCTCCTGACGATGTGTTGGTTGCAACACGAAAGACCTAGAGCTATCATTCAACTCCCCATGAGTTTGTTTTTCACACACCAGTTTGGAACCCACACCTGGTCAAGCACGTCAAGAAAATAGAGAAAGTGCAAAGGTTTGCAACGAGGTTAGTTCCGGAGCTCAGGGAAAAGTCATACTAAGAAAAGTTAAGGGAAATCGGCCTGACGACACTGGAGGAAAGAAGGGTTAGGGGAGACATGATAGCGACATACAAACTACTGCGTGGAATAGATAAGGTTGACAGAGACAGGATGTTCCTTTGAGGGGGCACAGTAACAAGGGGTCACAATTGGAAGCTGAAGACTCAGACGAGTCAAAGAGATGTTAGGAAGTATGTCTTCAGTCATAGAGTTGTCAGGAAGTGAAATAGTCTAGCAGGTGAAGTAGTGGAGGCAGGAACCATACATAGCTTTAAGATTAGGTATGATAAAGCTCATGGAGCAGGGAGAGAGAGGACCTATATTTTTTTGCGAAATTATTGCGTACACAAATTTTCGCTTCCCCAATTCGGTAAGAAGTGCGTTACTATCTCCAGTACACCAGGGAGGGAGGGAGGGGCAGCCGCAAGCTTCAGGGAATCCGAAAAGTCTAGAAAATATAGAGAACTTGCCCATCATTATATATTTGCTACCATAGGCTTAGAGACCCTTGGCTCATGGGGAAAGAGTGCGTCTAAGTTCCTTAAGGAGCTGGGAAAAAGACTCATCAAGGTAACTAGGGATCCCAGGGCAGCTAGTTTTCTGTTCCAGCGGCTCAGTGCAGCTCTTCAGAGGGGTAATGCCTGCTGTATTTTGGGCATGCGCCCCAGCTCTGAGGAGCTGGATGAAATTTTCGCATTATAATCCGTGACAAACACATAACAGTATGTACTAGACATTTATCTCTCACATCTCATGTACTGTATATGCCATCTTTATATCAACAATGTATCTCCTAAATCTTTTGTACCATATTGTGTAATAAAATATACCTATTGGTAAAAAAGAATGAAAAGATGGGGTGGTAGGGGAAGTGTAAAATTCAAATGGCTTCAGGAAGAAATCCAGATATTCTTCCTTGAAGCCTTTTTATCCACTTCTCCTAGGTTATGGGTCCCACAATTTAACCAGAGGTGGACCCGAATAAGTAAAACGATTTTAGCTTAATTAGTAACGCACTTCTTGCCGAATAGGGCAAACGAAAATTTGTGTATGCAATAATTTCGCAAAACTCATTCCGAACCTAACGAAAAAAATATATTTCATTGTGTTTCTTTATTAAATCATTGTAAACTTATATAAAATACAGTTAGGTGGATTAGGACAAATTAAGTTGCACTTGTTATAATAACGTTAGGTAGGTTTCCTAAGGTTCTTACGGTACAAATACATTAATTTTTATATTAATTACCGTAAATAATAAAATATATCTTAAAATGTTTAAGAGAAAATTTAAAGCACTTAATTTTAAATGAGTTCTTGCTAATTGACCAGTTTTACCTATTCGGAACGTCATATATATATATATATATATATATATATATATATATATATATATATATATATATATATATATATATATATATATATATATATATATATATATATATATATATATATATATATATATATATATATATATATATATATATATATATATATATATATATGTCGTGTCGAATATGTAAAACTGGTCAATTAGCAAGAACTCGTTTAAAATTAAGTCCTTTCTAAAAATTTCTCTTATACATTTAAAGATATATTTTTTTCATTAATGCTAATGTAAAAAAATTAATTTTGCTCCAAGAGAATCTTAGAAAACTTACCTAACCTTATTAAAACAAGAACAATTTATTTTAGCCTAACCCAACTAAATATATTTTAGATTTGTTTACAATAATTTAATACTAAACAAACACAGTGAAATATATTTTTTTCGTTAGGTTCAGAATGATTTTGGCGAAAATATTGCATACACAAATTTTCACTTGCCCTATATGGCAAGATGAGCGTTGCTATTTAAGCCAAGATCGCAAGTTCTGCCTATTCGGCACGACATATATATATATATATATATATATATATATATATATATATATATATATATATATATATATATATATATATATAAGCAACGATTGTGACTCCTCCAGCTCCTCTGAACCTGGTTGTGAGCCAAGTATGCAGGAAGCATTTCCCCTCTGGATGGTCACGCCGAGACACTGGAACATGAGAGTGGCCGCCCTTGGGTTCCTATCAAAATATCCGTCGGTTTGTCCCTAACCTATATAAGCAGTTTTGATACAGTATTCAAGAAAATTTTTTTGATACAGTACCTGAAACCTGAAGGATGTTTTGGGGGTCAAGGCTCCTTCGGCCCGGTCCCAGACCAGGCCTCCTGGTGGACCAAGGCCTGATTAACCAAGTTTCACTGTTTGCTGCACACTGGTCTAGTAGCGACCAGTGAAGAGGCGGGGCTAGGACTCGACCCCTGCAACCTCAACTAGGTGAGTACAGTTCAACGTACGAACCACATCTCGGCTGGTCAGGAACTGATTGGAGAAACTTGTCAGGTTCCCTCTTGCAAACAAGTAGAAGTTTGTTAGTGATTCCCCTTATACATGGATGGAGGACGTAAAAGAGTCGGGGACTTGTGACACTGTCAGTTTTACAGAAAGCTCCAGCGGCGAGACATCATATGACTAAGACCCGCGTCAGGAAACACTTGTCCTGTTTCCTGACAAACCTTATATAAACTAACCTAGTGAGTTTTCTTACTGTGCTCGTCGCGCCCCTGCTGTTAATAATGGGGTATTTTGCAAAAAAAAATTGTTTTTGTACCTTAGGCACGAACAGTGTTTTGATGCAGTAGGAACAAACATTATTGATGTTCGTGCCATTTTTCCACTGGCAACTTTTCAGTTCGTGATGTGTAAAACAATGTACAGAGAGATCATCTCCAGCATGGAGTCTGCTTCTTAGCTTTGAATTAAAAAAACATAAAGAAGGCAGCCTCACACATGTATGATGGCTCCAAGGACGACTTTAGACGTTATTTGGGATAATCGGTTAACTGCTTTACTCGATAAAAGCTTTATATCAGGCAAAATATTAGTTGACCGTCATTTTACCTATCTGAACCTAAAAAATATATCAAAACCCATTTGACTCATTACTGAGTCAGTAACTCTTAAAGTCCATATATATTCCTCTGGTTATTATTGTCGGTTTGCATGGCGACCACACTTGCTCAAGCACATGGAGAACTAGAAAAAAATCCAAAGGTTCTGGAACTGAGGAGGATGGACTAGAGGAGTACTGGAGGATGGAATAGAAAAGATAAATACGTACACAAATACACTCACATATTCACTAGTAAAATCTTAAAAGTTAAATGAAGAAAGTCAATTAACAAAACGCTGGAAAACATCAAAAATAGTGTTAGGTTAATGGATACATATGCAACTAATGCAACATTTTATTGCAGCAATGTTTCGCTCAAGGAGCTTTGTCAAGCAGTGACAAAGCTCGTGGAGAGCAAAATGTTGTTGCAATAAAATATTTCATTACTGTCACATGTGTTCTTTTACCTAACATACTGTCTGTAATGCTAGCAACTTTATTACAGGGAAAATAGTGTTAATATTTAATGAAAGGGATATAGAGGCAGCAGGGATAAACAAGCTGGTATCCTTGACATGCATACTATCTGAAGTAAAGTATAAGATAATCACAAGGCAAGTGCTGAACCACCTTCACAAAACCAGCTACATTATCTGGCTACCTTTTGATTTTTTATAATCGTGTTCATATTTTTTACTTGTGGACATTATACCACCACTGCAAATCATGATGTTTGTCTAATAAACCATACCCCCGGCCGGGATTGAACCCGCGGTCATAGAGTCTCAAAACTCCAGCCCGTCGCGTTGTCTAATATATGTTTACCTGGAGTTTACCTGGAGAGAGTTCCGGGGGTCAACGCCCCCGCGGCCCGATCTGAGACCAGGCCTCCTGGTGGATCAGAGCCTGATCAACCAGGCTGTTGCTGCTGGCTGCACGCAAACCAACGTACGAGCCACAGCCCGGCTGATCCGGAACCACAGCCCAGCTGTTTTACCTTTTTCTGTACACATATTTAAAGGTAGTAACTAATGTATAGGTGTTTCTGGTAGACCAGGCAGACACCAGACGAGCCCTTTGATATACCTTTACCTTTGAAGAGTTTCGAGAGTTTATCTACTTTCTGAGCCCGGCCACGGGCCAGGCTCGTCTGGTGCTTGCCTGGTCAACCAGGCTGTTGCTGCTGGAGGCCTGCTGCCCCACATATCCATCACAGCCTGGTTGATCTGGCACCTGTTGAAGATACTTGGCCAGTTTCCTCTTGAAGGCTTCCTGACTTTGGGAGTAGAAAAACGCTCGGAACTCACTAAAGGTGTATCGTTAACACGATGTTTCGGTGATAATTTTTATCACTGACGACTCCTAGGTCTCTTGAGTTTTAATATTTTATCGCAAAATTTATTCTCATTATGTGCCCTTCTTTCACTTTTTTTCTGTTTCTTTTATATTCTATCCAGGGCTTCTTGCAGGGATATGTAATAATTTTTCTTATCTTCCATACAATATTTATATTATCCGCTAACAAGCCGTTTTTTTTTCCATTCCTACAGAAAGATCGTTTGCATACAAGGCATCTACATACGAAAATGCTGTGCTAATGGGAGATTTCAACTGTAGACAGATTGACTGGAGCAATTTGACAGGAAATTTACAGTCAAGTGACTTTCTTGATACGATTCAGGATTGTTTTTTAAAACAGTTTGTGACAGAACCAACTAGAGGAAATAACCTGCTTCACTTGGTTCTTGCCAGCAGGGAAATGCTAATTAATAATCTTGAGGCCAATGATGAGCTTGAGGAAAGTTATCACAGATCACTCAGTTTTAGTATTTCAATGAATTCCCCTAATAATGGTAGTCAAGTCTCTGTCCCTGACTTCCGCTTGGCTGATTTCATAGGGCAGAAAAATTACTTGGGTGGGCTGAACGGGAATGACCTGACTATAGGTCAGGTAGGTGGTGATAATTGCCGATATGACGTTTTCCAGGGCATAGTTCTAGCTGCTCAGACAACTTATGTTCCAAATAGGGAAATCAGATCAAACAAAAATGATCCTAAATGGATGAACAATACATTAAAACATCTCATTGGCCAAAAGAGAGGCATATACATATAGGCAAATCAAAAGAGGAGAGGGGAAATTAAGAAATCAATATATTCAGTTAAAGAGAGAAATAAAAAAGGGAATAAGAAAAGCAAAAAGAGATTATGAGGTTAAAGTTTCAAGAGAATCGAAGACTAACCCAAAAGGGTTCTTTCAGGTATACAGAAGTAAGATCAGGGACAAGATAGGCCCACTCGAAAGTTACTCTGGTCAGCTCACGGACAGTGATAAGGAAATGTGTAAAATTTTTAACACATACTTCCTCTTAGTTTTTACGCAGGAAAATACTAGCGATATTCCAGAAATAATAAATGATGTAGAACAGGATGATAAACTATGCACGATTAGGGTCACAAGTGACATGGTCCTTAGGCAAATAGATAAATTAAAACCTAACAAATCCCCAGGCCCTGATGAACTGTATGCAAGGGTTCTAAAGGAATGTAAAGAGGAGCTTAGCAAACCTTTGGCTAATCTTTTCAACATATCACTACAAACTGGCATGGTGCCAGATAAGTGGAAAATGGCAAATGTAATACCTATTTTCAAAGCAGGTGACAGGTCCTTAGCTTCGAACTATAGACCAATAAGCCTAACCTCCATAGTGGGAAAATTTATGGAATCAATAATTGCCGAGGCAGTTCGTAGCCACTTTGAAAAGCGTAAATTAATCAACGAATCTCAGCATGGTTTTACGAAGAGGCGTTCCTGCCTTAAGAATTTATTAACTTTTTTCACAAAGGTATTTGAGGAGGTAGATCATGGTAATGAATATGATATTGTGTATTTGGACTTCAGTAAGGCGTTCGACAGGGTCCCACATCAGAGATTATTGAGGAAAATTAAGGCACATGGAATAGGAGGAGAATTTTTTTCCTCGATAGAGGCATGGTTGACAAATATAGGCAGCAGAGAGTTTGCATAAATGGGGAGAAATCAGAGTGGGGGCACGCCACAAGCTGTGTTCCACAGGGGTCAGTGTTGGGCCCCCTGTTGTTCACAATCTACATCAACGACATTGATGAGGGCATAAAGAGCGACATAAGCAAGTTTGCCGATGACACCAAAATAGGCCGTCGAATTCATTCTGACGAGGACATTAGAGCACTCCAGGAAGATTTGAGTAGACTGATGCAGTGGTCGGAGAGGTGGCAGATGCAGTTTAATATAGACAAATGCAAAGTTCTAAATGTTGGACAGGACAATAACCATGCCACATATAAACTAAATAATGTAGCTCTTAATATTACGGATTGTGAAAAAGATTTAGTTCTGATTAGCAGTAATCTGAAACCAAGACAACAGTGCATAAGTGTTCATAATAAAGCTAACAGAATCCTTGGCTTCATATCAAGAAGCATAAATAATAGGAGTCCTCAGGTTGTTCTTCAACTCTATATATCCTTGGTTAGGCCTCATTTAGATTATGCTGCACTGTTCTGGTCACCGTATTACAGAATGGATATAAATGCTCTGGAAAACGTACAAAGGAGGATGGCAAAGTTGATCACATGTATCAGAAATCTTCCCTATGAGGATAGACCGAGGGCCCTGAATCTGCACTCTCTAGAAAGGCGTAGAATAAGGGGGGATATGATTGAGGTGTATAAATGGAAGACAGGAATAAATAAAGGGGATGTAAATGGCGAGCTGAAAATATCTAGCCTAGACAGGGCTCTCAGCAATGGTCTTAAGTTGGAAAAATTCAGATTCAGGAAGGATATAGGAAAGCACTGGTTTGGTAATAGAGTTGTGGATGAGTGGAACAAACTCCGAGTAGAGTTATAGAGGCTAAAATAGAGGCTAAAACATTGTGTAGTTTTAAAAATAGGTTAGATAAATACATGAGTGGGTGTGGGTGGGTGTGAGTTGGACCTGATTAACTTGTGCTACTAGGTCAGTTGCCGTGTTCCTTCCTTAAGTGAATGTGACCTGACCTGGCTAGGTTGGGGCATTGGCTTAAGCCAATAGGAGACTTGGACCTACCTCGCATGGGCCAGTAGGCTTGCTGCAGTGTTCCTTCTTTCTTATGTTCTTATTTGAAGCAGTGTTTGGTCAAGCACTGAGCTTGGTGTGGGTTAAGTCTCGGCTCCTAGGCCCCGCCTCTTAATCACAACGGTCACTCTAAACTGCAGGCATCATGGGCTCTGTCTTACCCACTCTTAAAACTGTGGTATAGAGTTCCACAAGTTGCTAACCACTCCTACACTACTCCTTTTTTTTTGTAACTTCCCTGAGACTCATTTGCGTCTTTAGCTTCTATGTATCTTTCCTCCCTAGTCCTGTACTTCAGTCTGTCTTTGTTTTATCGAGTCTTATGAATATCTAGTATATCGTGATTATGTCTGGCTCTTCTCTAGTGCTGTAAGGCTTAGCTTAGCCTTTTTTCGTATGCCATTCCTCTTAGCTCTGGAACTAGCCTTATAGCGAATTTCTAGATTTCCTCTAGTTTCTGAAGATGAGTATTGAGGTGCGGAATTTATGCTGGTGCTGCGTACTCTAATAGCTGTGATATTCGTAATATTAAGAGTCCTGGAAACTGGCACGTGTACGCAGACGTAGCTATTGTCCTGATATACGCATTTGTTGATATGCTTTATGTGTTTGTGCTTGGGAGGGAAAGGGGGCAGAGAGGCACTGGGAAGGGGGGGGAGCATACTCTGGCACAGGCCCACCCTACCAAAATAGGCCACCACGTGTTACGCAAAAGGGGTAAACATCGAGGCACTGGCCCGAGAACGAGATAACAAAGAAACGCATGTTAATAAAAGAAACAAAGACGTATGTCAACAAGAGAAGCAAACGTCCAACAGAAAAAAAAGTCAATAAGAGGAACAAAAATGTCAAACAATAGGAACAGTTACACATGTCCATCAAGAGAAACTAAGAGATGCATGTTTAACACAAGGAACAGAGCGACATGTACACAGATACATGTCTAATTCTTACGTCCAGCAAAAGAAACAAAGATAAATATCTAATAAAAGAAGTAAAAGACACATTTCCAACGAGAAAGCCAAAAAACAAGTGCCCAACAAAAGTAACAAAATGAGCAAAAGCGTTTCCATACGTGTCTAACAAAAGAAACATGTCCAACAAACAGCAAACAAAGATAGGCACTTAACGAGAGATGTACAGAGGCACGTATCTTACGATATAAGTAAACAATGGCACGTGTTTAACAACATAAACAAAAACTTGTTTAACAAGAGGTAAACAAAAACGTGTTGAACAAGAGGTAAGCAGGGATACCTGTCCAGTAATGAAAACAAGGGTCGTGTCTATACACGAAACAAAAACCCGTCACTAGCAAGAGCTAAAGAAACATTATTATGTAAATTCTCCAGCAGTAAGTTGCTTGTGAAAGATATTTATATTTTGCGCCTATGGGCAGAAAACTTTTTTTTTTTTTGAAAATACTAAAAAAACTAACCCAAATTTTGAGTTAAATAATGAGTTAGGTTGGGTTATTTTTTTTTTCTTTTGCTCACCGAAAATAAGTTTATCCCCATAGGCCCAAAATATCACTTTTTCCAGTGCTCGTCTCATTTAATATTGTAAAATTTACATTACGAAACACAGAGTAGCTAAATGCTAATTAAAACCATTTTTTTATCAATTTTGAGCATAAAAAAGACGCTTATTGCGAAATCCTCGTATTATTATAGATAATAAACATGAAGTTATAACCTAACTCCACTCAGCAGCTGAAATATTGAAATTATTATTATTTCTGTAGGTATTACTATTTTTATTAGTAATAGTAGTATTAATTTTATTATATATATATATATAATATATATATATATATATATATATATATATATATATATATATATATATATATATATATATATATATATATAGGGGTGGTATTTATGTTTGTGTTTTCTGTCAATGTATTATGTTTATTAGTAAAAATTTCATATAGAATATAAAATATAGGGGGTGGTAGGAGAAGAAAATATTCTAACAGCTCCGGGGAGAAGTTTGAGTTTTCCCTGAGGTACGTTTATTGTCTTCTCTGAGGATGAGGATCCCCATAAAGTTCTAGAGGTGGTACCTCCCTATATAATTATTAATATACGTATATATATATATATATATATATATATATATATATATATATATATATATATATATATATATATATATATATATATATATATATATATATATATATATATATATATTATAATATGGCTGAATGTCTTAAGTACTACACGCTTTGATGCAGAGTGTGTAGATTCGAATCCTGCTGTGGACTGACAGATAATGTAAACACATAATTTCGCCCGTTTGTGAATTGTTAAGCATATGGCAACTATACTGGCTTTTTGCAGCTTCCTTTTCTGGAGTGACTGATTAACAACCTTCGCTGTTGGGTGTTACATGTCTTCTTTCCCCCCACTCTCTCTCTCTCTCTCTCTACACAGGGCTTGACAAGGTTAGATTAAGGATCCCTAGCTTTATTGGCAAGCTATTTACAAGTTAAGGATTCCTAACTTTATTGACAAGCTAAGAGCTGTTGCCTACATCATCTCATTTGAAAGCATTTTTATTGTTATGAGACATACAAGTAGGGAACAGGATAAGTTGGAGCCATCTGTGGACCAGCATTTTCATTTGATCAACTGACTTTATCTCGTTGACATCATAATGCTGTACGAATGTGTTCCAGACTTGAGTCATCCTGGGGATAAATGATCTCAGATGAAGTGATGTTCTGGAGAAGGGTACAGCCAGAGTGAAGTGCTGCTTTCTGCCCGTCTTGTGGTATAGAAGCTTGCTTCTTGCTGTCCTCGAAGTGGATCCAAGTGTGGTACTTTGACAATATTGGCCTTGTACATAACAGTAAGGCCACCCACATCTTTCCTGTGTTGAAGGCTCTGCAGAAATGACAAATCTATCCAGCATTGGTCCCGAGAGATGAGACATCTTGCTCTGTTCTCTACTCTGTCAAGGAGTCGCAGATGAGAGGGGGGGGGGGCAGACAAACCAAGAAAGTAGAACATACTAAAGGTGTGAGCGTACTTCTGCTTCATACAGAATCTTGCAACCCCTACTGTCAAGCAGATGCGAGATAAGTCGAAGTGCTGTATGCTTCCTGGCTGCCTTGTTTCATGGTCAGTTTGGAGTCAAATTTCACCCCAAGGATATCAGATTCTTCCCCAGGTACCAACACTTTACCATTCATACTTACTACTGCTCCGTCATTACCACTGTGGTGCCTAGAGACCATCATCATTTGTGTTTTCTCATGTGCAAATGTTACTTGCCGTCGGTTTCCCCAAGCTGATACAGCTCTGAGCTGGTGACTGATGTAGCTTAGAGAAGCTGGCATTTCTTCTCTTGGATGAGTAAATGTCGGTGTGAAGTCGTCTGAATATGCATGGGATTCTGGTATGAGATGAAGAAGGTCATTGAAGTAGACATTCCACAACAATGGTCCCAGCACGCTTCCTTGTGGAACACTTGCCCCAATAGGATGTCTTGTTGATTCTGTTCCATTGAGAACTACCCTTAGATATCTACCATGAAGGTAATCACTGAGGAGACGTAGCGTAGAGCCTGCAGTTCCCAGTGCTTGCAGTTTTGCGAAGAGGCCCTGGTGCCACTCTAGGTTGAAAGCACCAGCAATGTCCAGTGCTACCACACAGCTGACTTTGGATTCATCCAGTGACTGGTGCCATTTAGTGGAGAGGCTTAACAACAGATCAGCAGCAGAGTAACCTTTCCTGAAGCCATATTGACGGTCACAAAGTAGTGAGTGGTAGTCAAAAAACTGTCATTTGTCTTGAGATTATTGTCTCAAGGATCTCTCTCTCTCTCTCTCTCTCTCTCTCTCTCTCTCTCTCTCTCTCTCTCTCTCTCTCTCTCTTACTCCCCTCCTTGCACTCTTTTTCCACACTAACAATAAACACAATTTACATTCTCCCTACCCTCGTATTCCATTGACTAATTTTTGCCTCTTCCCTCGGGAAGTTCCCAGACATTATTTAAGGTCTAGCTGTGAATTTAACAAGGTCGTTCACCAGCATTTGCACACTGCTGCTACATTGTTTATTATCTGGCATATATTATTTCGATCATCTCATCTTGATCTTTGTAAGTCGAGACTTAAACTACAGCTATTGGCAAAATATTTTTTTTGGGAAAAACACCAGAACACAAGAATGAAAGAATACTACGGTGTCCTGGTCACAGACCGGGCCGCTGGGGCGTTGACCCCCGAAACCCTCTCCAGGTACACAGTAGGCTTATTGGCCCATGGTACGTAGCCAAAAATCCTCTAGGTAATAGGCCTAGGCTGGAATTCAAATGGCGTACTGCCAGTTGTAGAAAAAATATATACACGTTGGAGAACCACCTTTTACTTGAACGTTTAGTTTTGTTTAGAGCGAAATGTTCCAATAAAGGCTTGCTCTGGAACGTGTTATTCTTTACTGGAGGCCTTAGCGTCCTACCCACTTCTGGAGAGTGGGAAGCTGTGTACTTGCACACAGACATTAAGACAACAACCCTCGAGAATGGAGAATTACTGCCACTTTCTCTACACTGTGCCACGGACGACTACAAATGAAACACCAGGACCGCAGCAGCAGCAGCAGGAGTGTGTGTGTGTGTGTGTGTGTGTGTGTGTAAGGAAGAATACGATGTATTCACGACTAGTTCCGGAGTCAACTTACTTCATCATCAGGACCTGTACAAAATCAGAGATAATAATTTTTAAATTGTAAGAACCAGATCTAAACGTATGCTAAACATGCAAGTAAAAGTAAATTTGATGATGAACTTATGATCAAACCAGATTGTTACTTCTGGCCGTACGCAGTCCATCGTACGAATCACACCCCGGCTGATCAGGAACTGACTTTAGGAACTTATCCAGTTTTATCTTGAAGGCAGCAAAGGGTCCTTAGCAAATCTCCCTTATGTATGGTGGGAGGCTGTTGAACAGTCTTGTGCCCCTTACACTTGTGTTGTCTCTGTATGTAGACAGTAAGCCTACTGCTACTTCTCATAGTCTTCCCTTGGAGCGAGTTTGTTGTGGGCCTAGTTCCCCTGAATGCCCACCAGAGGGCATTGCCTCAAGTTAGGCATACGCAGCCATGCCCCGGGCTCACTCCTAAACCTGCGGCCTTCCAGTTAACAAGCTCCCCTCCCGGACTGGTTTCGGCACACCTCGCACACCAGCTTCAGTGGGTTGTGGCCCGGTGGTCTGGTGGCTAAAGCTCCCGCTTCACACACGGAGGGCCCGGGTTCGATTCCCGGCGGGTGGAAACATTTCGACACGTTTCCTTACACCTGTTGTCCTGTTCACCTAGCAGCAAATAGGTACCTGGGTGTTAGTCGACTGGTGTGGGTCGCATCCTGGGGGACAAGATTAAGGACCCCAATGGAAATAAGTTACAGTCCTCGATGACGCACTGACTTTTTTGGGTTATCCTGGGTGGCTAACCCTCCGGGGTTAAAAATCCGAACGAAATCTTATCTTATCTTATCTCACTGCCCGCTGTGAACCCCATTATTCCAATAAAGACGAAGTTAGTCGACGGCTGTATAACCTACCTCTGCGCTAACCGGCAAGTTACGAGATCAACCCAAAAGGCAGTTAAAACATGTACTCATAGCACCCCTGCTGTATATTGGGTGTATTTACAGAGATCTTCCGTCCTCACAACAAAGCCAGAGTGTAACTTTCATTCAAATTGCTCTCTGTAACCAAACAACTGCAATAAACAGTTGTATATAAAATTATTAATAAACAGTTTGTATATGTAGTCTGATGAGTATATCACTGCTGACATATACACCAAAAGCAACAGTGTATGTACACCTGGAAGTTACACAGTCATATTTTATCACCCGGGATGAGTTCATACATCATGATGTAATCTGTCAGACTGAGCTGGGAGACTCGACTAGCCCTTCAAGGAGATGATGCTTTAATGCTGGTGAAGGAACCCTGACCCAGCGAATTAGAGCTAACGAGTATAGCGCTTTCCAGTGAATATAATAATTAATAATAATAATAAAGTCAATAATGGGACGTAGTAGTATTACATTCATGGGAGACAGGTTCAGTCCAAGGAAAGGATGGGCAGGTCCAATTCCTTGGATCAAGAGCTCCTCACCGACCACATGGAAATTGTCTTGAGGGCAGTGGTTGTAGTAGTATTAGTATTGGTAGACAGTAATATACAGTGACCATTAAGATATTATTAACAACGAGTCCTGTAGCAGGCTTGTAATGGAGTTTTGGTGTGAGTTGTAAAGTGATTTTAAGATAACCGTCATTAAATGCAGTGATATGTACCGCTATCTTATTCCGCACTCCGCTTTATAATACATGTACGTAACTTTCCTACTGCAGAGAATTTTAACCTATCCTTATTTTGCTACGTTACTTTCCTCAAGTGAATCCCAACGTCAGTTTCTTAACGCTCCCTGTAAACTCACATAAAGTAATTCCTTTAAGTTAGGTTTGGTTAGGTTAGGGTAGGTTAGATTGAGTTAAGTTGGGTTAGGTTAACATGAGCTGGGTGAGGTCAGGGTGGGATGGTTTAGGTTAGCCTAGGTTGGGTTGAGTTTGGTTGGGTTAGGCTGGGTTGGGTTGGGTTGGGTTGAGTTAGATTAGGTTAGGCTGTGTTGGATTAAGTTTGGTTACATAAGGTTACGAATATATGAAACCGTATAGTTAACTACGTATAAGCACATTAAAAAAGAACCCATGACACGTCTGGCAAGGCGAAGTTTGAGCTGCACCAGGAAACATTCACATCTAAACGCCTATCACTCATGTGAGAATGAGATGCAGATTCTCATAAAATATATCCTACTGGTCTGGCATGTTTACATGTTAATGTGCAAGGTTGGGAAGTATCACTATATCCTTGACTGCTGCAACAAAAATATAATTATATTTGCGACTTATAGGTCACTTGCCTTGGTAGGAAAAAAAGAATAAAATATAGTGGAAGTTTTCATGGTCTGGTAATTAGTGAATCTTATTATTATTATTATTATTATTATTATTATTATATTAATGGGGAAGAGTGAAACTCACTGAGGTCATACAGCTCCTGGAGCTTAGAAGGTAATCAGGTTCAATCCAAGGAAGGGGAGGATAGTTCAAATTCCCTGGATCAAGAGGCATCCAGGGCTCCTCTTTGGGGAGGAAGGGTAGTGAAGAAAAGACGTTACACATTATTTTACTAGGGCAACGTTTCTCTGTGTAGAGCTTCATCAAGTGATAAAGCTCTACACAGGGTGAAACGTTGTCCCCCCCAAAATTTATTCCGTAGCGTCTTTTCTTAACTGTTGTAGACAGTTTGCTATTGTAAGTTGATTAAAGTACAGTTGTGTGAGTGGGAATTACCCGACACCTGAAGCCATCTGCTGCCTCACACACACAAAAAAAAAAAACATTTTTTTTAATAATTTATTACAATACAGGGAAAAAAGGGGATACAAAAACTTTACTGATATTAACCAAGATAATTTGATGTGTGAAACAAGGAAAATGTTTTTTGTTCTTAAAATATATAGTTAAGCTTTATCTCAACATCATATAGCAGAAACATGTATATGAAATAATTATGAAGAATGTTATGATAACCAGCGCAAACTTCATCCTTTTGTTCACAAAAGAGTGACTTGTAGCTCAGTGGTGACGCCTTTACTTGATAACCGAGGAACACGGGTTCAATCCCTGGATGCTACTCATACCAGTCGGTATTAGCCGGACTGTTATGAGTAGCATCCAGGGGGAGGTGGTAGTATACCTTAGGTATGAGCTTTGAAATGAGTTGAGGTAGGATGTTATCATACAGTATCACATTAAATCATATATTATCATAATCAAAGATTAGCCTGAAGAAGACACAGCATAACAAACTTTTATCGGGATAAGGTGTGTTCTGTTAGAGCTTTATCAACTCATAGCTCTAAAAGAACGTAACTTAATTATCGTCATCAATATGCCATTTGGATCAAGCTCTTAAAATTGCAAATTCAAGGGCATAAAAAAATGGATAACCCTGGAATAGTAACATCCGTGAAGTATTGAAGACCAGGGTCCTCCTCTTTCCATAAAGACGCACTCCTATATAATGAGATACACGCTGGTACTGTACGTATATGAATTAATATAGAGCATGTGTTTAAGGCACATATATACCCAGTCAAGGGGCAGAAAGTCTGTATATTGCTCATTGAGGTCCCTCAACCCAGATCTCTGTAACCAGCCTCGTAAAGTACAACACTCGTTTTCTTACAAGGTTTGTGAACGTCACTTTATGATAGATTTGAGCCGAGGGTGTGTCCACATGATATCCCATCTGTTTATTGTTCTAGTCCAACGATGCTTGACTACAATGACGGTCACATCATCCAGAGCTACTCCAGTACTTCAGTGAAATATTTAAATCTCAAATATAGGTGTATTCGAACGAAGGTTTGGAGAGACAGGCTTGCTGATGATTGTGCTGCCGCCATTTTGAAATGCTTTAATTAACAATTGATCAGAAGCTTAGCTAGGTTGACATGGGTCCCTGTTCTTCTTATCACCATTATTATTTGGTATTGCCGAAAGGGAACGTTTAAGTGATTGCCGGATTTTTTCTTGTCATTTTCTTCCTCCTACTTTTTGTGTTTATCTAGCTCATAACACGAGGCCTCATCTGGCCGGCTTCAAGTTTTCCATGCTGCCGTAAGGCAACTAGGGCAAAATTCTTGGAACAATTGGCATGTGCAGGCTCTTTAAGACCAGAGTTATAGAACCAATTCCCAGCATCCTGGCATGGGCCCTACAACTTCAAAACCCTCTGCAGCATAGTTTCAAATCTTTAAAAATGCCTCCTAATTTATCATTTGTCAGTTTTGTGTAAAATACTGAAATTTATATTCCTGTTAAGTCACGTTAAATATATCTGAGTCTACCCCTTCTAAATGGCTTCAGTATTTAATAGCATGGTCAGGACAACATTCATTAACCCTATGAGTGGCCGTCACGTAGATCTACATTTTTGATGTCAAGGTCCCTCAGAGAAGCTGTGAGTGGTAAATTTTGGCCTAGATATTAGAGAATGGTTCTGTGCGGTGAGTGTGCACAGTATAAAAAAAATCTTGCCCCACGTGGTGCATGATGGGAAAAACAAAACTTTGACCTTGTGCTTGGTTTAAGTTTAGTTTTTTGTGAGGGGAAAATTTGTCATTATAATAAATTAGTTTATAAAATTTGAAATCGTTGGAATCTTAACTGTGGAATGCTGCTTCTGATCTACTTCAGATATTCAGCCCTGAAGTGTTATTAGGCTGCATAAGTCCCAATTTGCCACTTTCATTTGTGATAGTAGCTTCTATTTGATAATTAAAGAATGCCTGATCTTATCGGCTTCAAAATATTTATTTACGTTGATGCATTCCATTAGGATTATACCCTTGTGTTGAAGGCCTTCATTAAAGGGAGTTTGGCCTTCACTTCGAGCTATACATATTTTAAATTTTCACTTTCCTTATATAAATTTGTTTCCATGTAATATTTTTTGCATTGAATTTTGACTGTGCAGGTATTATTTTACCAGTTTATAGGAAAAATATATTAAATTGGAATTTCTTACAAAAAATCTATTATTTTTTAGGATTGTAGTTAATTTTAAATAGAATATAACTGTAAAAAGAAATCAAATATTGAAAAATGCGAATCCTTAAATAATGTACAACTTTATGCTAATGATGGTACCTTGTTAAGTACAGTATTATTGTTCTCTAATTTTCACTAGAGTTTTCGTTTATAACTACAGAACCCTTCATACGATCGACTTCAAATTTCCAACCCTGGTCAATGATTATTAGGTAAAGGTTCATGGAGCAACTGACAAGTGTTGGTGCCCTCTGCTCTATTTTATAAAGTCCATTGCCGAAATTGGTTTCTGCGATAACTTTAGAAAGCCTCTTTTGATTGGCTTCAAAATTTCAATACTCTTGGAATTGTTAGTAAGTGCCATTTTGATATCTATAATTTTGAAATGCTATAAAATTACTGTGCATGAAATGACTGTAGTATGCCTCAAGACATAATGATGCTGGTGAGGGGCTCTTGATTCAAGAAACTAGAATTATCCTCCTCTTGGATCGAATCTGAATGCGTTCCATTCCCCAAACGCTCTAGGACTTACGGGTTCCCTGTTTTTTTTCTGATTAAAATAAAACATGAATGGAATCTATCTTTAATGGCCGATATATTTTATGAAATGTATTCAACACTTTTTGAGTTAAGGTATTGAAGTGGATTTTTAATTCTGTGCAATAATTGTAGTGCTTTCCTTAGGAGAATTGTTTATTTTTTATTAAAACATCGGCCGTCTCCCACCAAGGCAGGGTGGCCCGAAAAATAAAAAACTTTCACCATCATTCACTTCATTACTGTCTTGCCAGAGGCGTGCTTACACCATAGTTATAAAACTGCAATATTAACACTCCTCCTTCACTGTGCAGACACTGTACTTCCCATCTCCAGGGCTCAAGTCCGGCCTGCCAGTTTCGCTGAATCCCTTCATAAATGTTACCCTGCTCATACTCCAACAGCACGTCAAGTCCTAAAAACCATTTGCCTCCCTTTGCTCCAATCTAATATGCTCACACATGCTTGCTAGATGTCCAAGCCCCTCTCACACAATACCTCCTTTATCCCCTCCCTCCAACCTTTCCTAGGTCGACCCCTACCCCGCCTTCCCTCCACTACAGATTTTATATACTCTCGAAGTCATTCTATTTTGTTCCATTTTCATTACATGTTCGAACCACCTCAACGACCCCTCCCCAGCCCTCTGGATAATAGTTTTAGTAATCCCACACCTCCTAATTTCCAAACTACGAATTCTCTGCATTATATTCACACCACACATTGTCCTCAGACTTGACTTCTCCACTGCCTCCAGCCTTCTCCTTGTTGCAACATTCACCACCCATGCTTCACACCCATATAAGAGCGTTGGTATAACTATACTCTTGTAAATTTTCCCTCTTTGCTTCCATGGATAAAGTTCTTTGTCTCCACAGACTCCTAAGTGCACCACTAACCTTTTTCTCATCAGTTCTGTGATTCACCTCATCTTTCATAGACCCATCTGCTGACACGTCCACTCCTAAATATCTGAATACATTCACCTCCTCCAATCTGATATCCAGTCTTTCGTTACCTATTTTTTTTTATCCTCATCCCCTTACTCTTTCCTATATTCACTTTTAATTTTCTTCTTTTACATACCCTACTAAACTCATCCACCAACCTCTGCAACTTCTCTTCAGTATCTCCTAAAACCACAGTGTAATCAGCAAAGAGCAACTGTGACAACTCCCACTTTTGGTTAGATTCTTTATCTTTTAACCCCACACTTCTTGCCAACACCCGAACATTCACGTCTCTTACAGCCCTATTTATATATTGAACAACCACAGTGACATCACACATCCTTGTCTTAGGCCTACTTTCACTGGGAAATAATCTCCATCTCTCCTAATTACTCTAACCTGAGCCTCACTGTCCTCGTAAAAACTCTTCACTGCTTTCAGTAACCTACCTCCTATTCCATACATTTGCAGTATCTGCCACATTGCCCCCTATCCACCCTGTCATATCTGGAGTCTACCTGGAGGGTATTCCGGGGATCAACGCCCCTGCGGCCCGGTCCACGACCAGGCCTCCCGGTAAATCAGGGCCTGATCAACCAGGCTGTTACTGCTGGCCGCACGTAGTCCAACATACGAACCACAGCCCGGCTGATCCGGCAACGACTTTAAATATCTGTCCAGCTCTCTTGAAGGCAGCCAGAGGCCTATTGGTAATTCCCCTTATGCTTGGTGGGAGGCTGTTGTTCCAACATACGAACCACAGCCCGGCTGATCCGGCAACGACTTTAAATATCTGTCCAGCTCTCTTGAAGGCAGCCAGAGGCCTATTGGTAATTCCCCTTATGCTTGGTGGGAGGCTGTTGAGCAGTCTTGGGCCCCGGTCACTTACGGTGTTTTCTCTTAGTGTACCAATGGCGCCCCTACTTTTCATTGGGGGTATTTTGCATCGCCTGCCCAGTCTTTTACTTTCGTAGGGAGTGATTTCTGTATGCAGATTCGGGACCATTCCGTCTAGGATTTTCCAAGTGTAGATTATGATACATCTCTCTCTCCTTTTCTAAATCCATAAATGCTACAAAAACCTCTTTACCCTTATCTATATACTGTTCACCGACATGTTTCACTGTAAACACTTGGTCTACACATCCACTACCTTCCCTAAAGCCTCATTGTTCATCTGCTATCCTACTCTCCGTCTTACTCTTAATTCTTTCAATAATAACTTCTTAGGAGAAGTCTCCTTGATTTTAGGTTGTGGCGGTTTTAATGTGTCGATTTTACTAAGCAAATTTGTTTTCGTGAAGTAACTGAAGAATGTCTCTTCCGATCATAAATAAATCAGTGGTTGACTTTATTGGATTATCCTATGTTAAATCTACATATTTTTTATGGGACCATTGAGATCTGTGTGCCCTCAAGACCACTATACAAAAAGTTTGAATGTTATATACCTGAAGCCTAAATAACAATTACTTGTTTACTTTGAGTGTCTCATCCAAATATAACTTCAACACTGATGACTTCACAATGAGGCTTCCGAGTGGCTTTAAATTTAATGTAGTGATACATTTCAGGATTACGGTGGTCTTTCTGAGGTGACAAGGGTATGCCTCTTCAGTTTGGCTTCAGAAATGGTGTTTCTTAATGGAAGGTTTGAGTTAGCTCTGGGTTATGTCCCAATTTTTCATTTTTGTTGAAATTGGGATATTAGTTTCCATATACAAATAACCCGCACTTAAGAGAGGAAAAGTGATGACATTTCGGTCCGACTTGGACCACTGACAAGTCACCATTGACAAGACAGTGTGACTTGCCAGTGGTCCAAGTCCAACTACAACGCCGTCATTACCTTCCCCTCTCCTAGGTACTGGTTATTTGTGTATTGTTCCGGCCACGGTATTGTATCTTTTTTATTCATAATTTTCCATGTGTTAACTTGTGAATGTTTTTTGATTCGCTTTAAATCTTCATCTAATATTTAACTGCATAAGAAACTTATGTCGTACTTTGCACTTATCTTATTACATTCAGTGAGGCACAGGGGGCTGGGGTTATGCAAAACGGGGATACATTTCTCGGATCGTGCAGCGATCGAAATACATCTAGTTATTAATATAAAGGAATAACACTAAATTCTCAAGATTATACATCACTCGGGAAACGGGAGACAGGAGAAGGAGGGCAATTAAGTTTCATCCGAGATAGGGAAGGGTAACCCCAGTTCTTTGAATCCAGAGAGAGACCTTCACCAGAATCAAGATATACTCAGCTTCCCGTAAAGAGGCATGAATTCCTACGCAAGGCCATAGTGCAGGATTAATATTACAGGCAATTATAATATTAATGCGAAAGCAGGGATCATAGTGCCTAGGAAATGGGAAGTATTCACGAGTTATTCTGTAGCTCCCCATTAGTTTCTCACGGTCTCTTATTTTTTTCCTAAAACAAGATATAGCTTAATTGCAGTGTAAAGAAACATACTTATGCACTCACATTTCGTTGTTTTATTATTAAAAAAAGTACATGTTTATAGTGTCACTTTCAAGTGACCTGTACCTCAACAGCAATGGTGAGCTTACAGCTGAAAGGACACGGCTTCGATTTCCGGGCTAAGCAAGCCTTATGGACACGTCTTGCACCTACTGTCAATGCTCACCTAGCAGTAAATGGGTACTTGGGTGACAGCCGACTGCCGTTGGTAGCATCCTGTATATGACAGCTTGTCATTATTAATACCTATTCATAATAGGAAACATGCAGATCAACAGAGGAGAAACTACAGCATCTTTAAACAACCTCGGGGACACCCTGAAGGTACTAAGTACGTGTGATTGTGATCGCTGAACCGCAGCAGAATAATGTGTACACAAGCTGCATGTGAATTAACAAGCACTATCACAAAACCACCTGATACACCTTAATCTAACCTGGTAAAGGCTTTCAACAAATGTTTAGGCCTACCTGGAACCTTGTGTAGTGTATGACTTGCTGCTTAACAAGTTGCCACTAATGATAAGGATGATTCAGGACTGTAAAAAAATTCCCACAAGCCTAGCCCTTCCTGTTTGGTCAGTGTTGAGTGTCGCACCTCAGTGCTTCTGCCAAAACTATCGTACAGCATTCGAATTTATATACAATCTGATCAATAATTTTACTATGCGCCTCTAAGTCAGCTAGTCTCTTAGTTATTGTCTTACATAACAACGTTATTATATACCAGTTCATATGAAGCATGTAATATATAGTTAATGAAAGAGTCCTTTTCTGGCGGTGGCTGACAAACTCACAGGCTGAGGTGTAGAAAGTTTGCCATGTGGTAAACGGTAACTGACTGGAACTCCACCAGCAACTTGGGTTCAGTATATGATTCTTTTATTGGATAGTGGGAAATTTGTTATTGGGTTCTCGCGTGCTTGGAGTGCGGCCGCCAACAGTTGTGTAACACTTAAGTACCTATTTAATGCTAGGTGAACATGTGCTGCAGCCTGCAGGTACAGGCATACGTGGCCACATTATAGTCTCGCCTAGCCGGAATATGGAACCCTGCAGTGGGTTGTGAGCTGAACATAATGACCATTGAGCTATGGGACTCGCACGGTCAGAAGCAAGTGATAACCTTGAAGCAACATATCCTCATTATATATTATATACTACAATTTGTATAAAAAATAATATATATATATATATATATATATATATATATATATATATATATATATATATATATATATATATATATATATATATATATATATTATAATGTGTGTGTGTGTGTGTGTTCTGTTTCTTTATAATGGACTGATAGTCCCTGGTGGACCGAACATCTTCTCAATAAATGGTATTAACTGCATATTGTGTCTTGTTCGCATGTTTGTAGGTATACTTCAACACTGACATACATTGACCCATTTACTAAGTTAACGTTATTGACCTAGTACTCAACATCAATTCATAACACTTCCAGTATTTTTTTCAGTATTTTTTTCAATTCCAGTTTTCTTTATTTTAAATTTGATTGTGTTAATTTATGTTAAATTATTAACCTAATATTAGGTTACGGATGAGTTAGGTTGGGTTACTTGGGGTTACAACCCTTAAAACATATTTATTCATAAAAATACCAGCGATACCTCTAGCAGCGAGGCAACGGAAGGAAGCAGGAAACCTCAAACTTTTGAAAAATTATCACTTACGGTGCAAGAATGAGCTGTCCCTGAAGGAAATCATAATTATTCATACAACTCCACATCATGTCTGTTTTTTTTACTGTGCTTTATATATATATATATATATATATATATATATATATATATATATATATATATATATATATATATATATATATATATATATATATATATGCATGCGCAAAACTACCACGGGGGGAGTAGAATGATAGCTCTAGGCCTTTCGTGTTGCAATCAACACATCATCAGGAGCTTGCAAAATTGCAGAAAAGAGGAGGGTTTCAAAGAAAATACTTTCCGCGTTCACTGGAGTGAGAGAGGTAGAAAGGAGAAGGTACCGGAAGTGCCCACAGGCACAACAGCCAGAAGGATGAATATTATAGCATAAGAAAAATCCCACAAGCATTGATATTGTAACCTGAACGAAATTAACGTAGCAATAAAAAATTCAGTCATATTCCGCTATGACAACAATAACTTTAAATACGTATATAAATATTGTCTGCGACATAGACAATATCAAGTCATAAAAACCATTCATCTCCACTCGCTCCTATCTAACACGCTCACGCACGCCTGCTGGAAGTCCAAGCCCCTTGCACACAAAACCTCCTTTACCCACCTCCTCCAACCTTTCCTCGTTCCTTCCACTACAGATTTATACACTCTCGAAGTCATTCTAGTCTGTTCCATCCTCTCTAAATGTCCAAACCACCTCAACCCCTCCTCAGCCCTCTGGATAATACTTTTAGTAACCCTGCACCTCCTCGTAATTTCCAAACTATGGATTCTTTGCATTATATTCATACTGCACATTACCCTCAGACATGATATCTCCACTGCCTCCAGCATTCACCACCCATGCTTCACACCCATATAAAAGCATTGGTGTAACTAGACTCTCATACATTCCCCTCTTTGCTTCTATGGATAACATTCTTTGTCTCCACAGACTCCCCAGTGCACCACTCACTTTTCCTCTCGTCAAATCTGTGATTCATCTCATCTTTCATAGACCCATCTGCTGATACGTCCACACCCAAATATCTGAATACATTCACCTCCTTCATACTCTCTCCCTCCAATCTGATATTCAATCTTCTATTTCCTATTTTTTTTTTGTTATCCTCATCACCTTACTCTTTCCTATATTCACTTTTAAATTCCTTCTTTTACATACCCTACCAAACTCATCAACCAACCTCTGCAACTTCTCTTCAGAATCCCCCAAAAGCACAGTGTCATCAGCAAAGAGCAACTGTAACAACTCCCACTTTGTGTTAGATTCTTTATCTTTTAACCCCACACTTCTTGCCAACACCCGAGCATTCATTCTCTTAAAACTCCATCTATAAATATATTGAACAACCACGGTGACAGCACACATCCCTATCTAAGGCCTACGTTTACTGGGAAATAATCACCCTCTCGCCTACATACTCTAACCTGAGCCTCACTATCCTTGTAGAATCTTCACTGCTTTCAGTATCCTGCCTCCTACTCCATACATTTGCAACATCTACCGCATTGCCCCCCTATCCACCCTATCATACCTATCATACGTACACAGTGTATGAAGTGCACTGTGTACGTCGCGTGGAGTGAATATACGAACCTTTCTAGGGAAGTCCATTACTAATGAAGGACCTTTGATCCAAGAAAGTGAAGCTATCCCTCCTCTTCCTTGGATCAAATCTGATTACTTCCTATTTCCTGGGCGACGTATGATCCCGATAAGAATGTAGGCGTGCTGATTGCCACGCTGTTGAAGCAGAATTGCCCAAACAAGCCGCCTTTATGTATACTCTGATGTGTGTACACTGAGTAATATGTATGCGTGGACGAGTACCGTATTTTCCGGTGTGTAACGCGCACGACAGAAGAATTATAGCTTTCAGTCAGTAATTATATTTAAGGGCTAATTACCCTCTTACTTGTCGCTAAAGCGTAACCCAAAGCCTACTCTTGACCCCTACCCTTGAGCATATAAGGCGCAGGATGATTTTCCAAGACTTTTTGTACATTTTTTCCGGCATATAAGGCGCGCCTTATATGCCGGAAAAATAATATATGGCGAAAAATAATCCATGGCGAAGTGGAACAGAATTCTTCCGTAAGCCATGCATGTTGTAAGAGGCGACTAAAATGCCAGGAGTAAGGGGCTAGTAACCCCTTCTCCTGTACATATTACTAAATGTAAAAGGAGAAACTTTCGTTTTTACTTTTGGGCCACCCTGCCTCGGTGGGATACGGCTGGTGTGTTGAAAGATATATATATATATATATATATATATATATATATATATATATATATATATATATATATATATATATATGTATATATATATATGTCGTGCCGAATATGTAAAACTGGTCAATTAGCAAGAACTCATTTAAAATTAAGTTCTCTCTAAAATTTTCTCTTATACGTTTAAGGATATATTTTTTCATTAATTTTAATGTAATTTTTTTTAATTTTGCTCCAGAAGAATCTTAGAAAACTTACCTAACCTTATTATATCAAGAAAAAATTATTTTAGCCTAACCCAACTAAATATATTTTAGATTTGTTTACAATAATTTAAAACTAAACAAACACAGTGAAATATATTTTTTTCGTTAGGTTCAGAATGGTTTTGGCGAAATTATTGCATACACAAATTTTCGCTTGTCCTATATGGCAAGATGAGCGTTGCTATTTAAGCCAAGATCACAAGTTCTGCCTATTCGGCACGACATATATATATATATATATATATATATATATATATATATATATATATATATATATATATATATATATATATATATATATATATATATAAAACGGCATTATTCCACCGAAGCAGAGTGGCTCCAAAAAGAAAAACAAAAGTTTCTCGTTTTGTTTTCAGTAATGTATACAGGAGAAGGGGTTACTAGCCCCTTGCTCACAGCATTTCAGTCACCTCTTACGACACGCATTGCTTACAGAAGAATTCTGTTCCACTTCCCCATGGAGATAACAGGAAATAAACAACAAGAACAAGAATAAGAAAACAGAAGAAAACCCAGAGGGGCACGTATATATATGCTTGTACATGCATGTATAGTGTGACCTAATTGTAAGTAGAAGTAGCAAGACGTACCTGAAATCTTGTGTGATTATGAGACAGAAAAAAGGACACCAGCAATTCTACCATCATGTAAAACAATTACAGGCTTTCGTTTTACACTCACTTGGTAGGACGGTAGTACCTCCCTGGGCGGTTGCTGTCTACCAGCCTACCACCTAGTATATATATATATATATATATATATATATATATATATATATATATATATATATATATATATATATATATATACATATTTCTTTCAACACACCAGCCGTATCCCACCGAGGCGGGGTGGCCCAAAAGGAAAAACGAAAGTTTCTCCTTTTACATTTAGTAATATGTACAGGAGAAGAGGTTACTAGCCCCTTGCTCCTGGCATTTTAGTCGCCTCTTACAACATGCATGGCTTACGGAGGAAAAATTCTGTTCCACGTCGCCATGGAGGTAAGAGGAAATAAACAAGAACAAGAACTAGAAAGAAAATAGAAGAAAACCCCGAGGGGTGTGTATATATATATGCTTGTACATGTATGTGTAGTGTGACCTAAGTGTAAGTAGAAGTAGCAAGACGTACCTGAAATCTTGCTTGTGTATGAGAAAAAAAAACACCAGCAATCCTACCATCGTGTAAAACAATTACAGGCTTCCGTTTTACACTCACTTGGCAGGACGGTAGTACCTCCCTGGGTGGTTGCTGTTTACCAGCCTACTACCTTTAATATATGTATATATATAATATATATATATATATATATATATATATATATATATATATATATATATATATAATATATATATATATATATAATATATATTTATAATATATAATATATATATATCTATAATATATAATATATCTATAATATATAATATATATATATATAATATATAATATATATATAATATATAATATATATATATATAATATATAATATATTTATCTATAATATATAATATATCTATCTATAATATATATATATATATATATATATATATATATATATATATATATATATATATATATATATATAATATGGGGTTCACCTCAAGTACAAATTGTGGATCTTCAGATCCTCAGTCCAGCTCTTTCTGTTGAAGTCGTAAATAGTGATTGGCACCAACGTCTCTAAGGAAACACTTTCCTAGTAGAGATAATACTTATTATTCTGTAGAGCGAGTGTTCAAATGTAACTCACAGAATAGTGTAGCCGCACACGACGAGTGTATCCACGTGTATCATAGCTCATCTCAGCCAGCATCCACAAGGGTTCTGGCCTTGACAGGCTATTGAACTCTGGTCCCCCCACTTGCCCTATGAATCAGGGGCCTCAGGGATGCCGGACCCCTGGCGTACATGTTTGCCAAGCGGACATATAACAAGGTAAAAAAGGAGCCCATTTGATTAATTGGACACTTGGGACACGCTTACACTAGCGTCAACACCAGTGATCTTGTAGGACACGCGGTCGTGTTTGTAAACAGTGGTGGTGGTGGTGTTGTGGTTGGTGGGGGTTAATGACCTTTGGACGCTGTGTAGTTGTGCACTGGTGGTGGTGGTGGGGGAGGAGGAAACAGTAGGAATCAGGGGAAGAGGATAAGAAGGTTAAAGAGAAAGTGGGAAATAATGAGGTATATGATGAGGAGGAAGAGGTGGAAATATGTAACACTGTTGGGGTTTATTGGGTTGTCAAAGATTAATTCAACATAATTAACCATTATTAAAGTTGAAAATTATGTACGAAAACTTAATTAATATTTAAGAGACAAAATTAGAAGGATCGCTATGGTAGAGATGTTAAGAGGCAGCGAAGGTATATATTAATGAAGGAATCAAGGAAGAAAAAGAATTGTAATGACGGAGGAAAGGCAGAGCAAGACACCCCTTAACACATCGAGATGGTCACTTCGATACGCAGTATATAAAGACATGTATGCGGTTTTTAAGACATTGAGACGTTTCGCCCACCATGGGCTTTATTGATCCATATAGTGACGGAAGTCAGGCGCTGGGAGAGAAGGGACGGGGCTAACGAAGTTTATTTAGGCACAGAGGCACATAAATTCAATTATCATACTTTAACAAATGTGTAAATTACCTAGGATAACCCGAAAAAGTAAAAGTGATGGTCATGTTTTATGTGGGAAAAATTAGCTGTGTGAGAATTTCGGAAACTGTAAAGGTTGCGTTAATTTACGCTATAATGTTGGTAATGTTGAGCGAATTAGGTTAACAGGTTTATTATGCACCCTATACCCATCCTGCGGGGGTTGGTAGTAATATATTACAAAGACACACAATGGGTCCAGGAATTCTGAACAGCGTAGGTACGTTAGTACCCACGTTAGGAACCACTAAATGCTGGCCAATGGGAATTTCAGAGGCGGGACCAGGAGCTAAGTCTCGAACCGCGCAAACGACATAAAGATAACAGTTTCAAAACCAGAAATTACACCAGTCTGTCTAATCGCTATCGGCTATCAGTGTCATAAGGTGTTAGTCATATAAAGACTGAAGATATGAAATTCGCTGGCAGGATAGATAATGTTAGTAATATAGTAAACCCGCTAACAGGATTTATAAGGTTTGTGAACCTGCTGGCAGATTATAATGGATGAACCCAGCACCAGGATGGACAAGGTTACTGAACTCTCCAACAGAAAAGATGAGGCTCTGAACCCGTTCGCAAGCTAGGCTAGATTAATTCTGTGGCAGGATATACAAGGTTACTGAACTCGCTGGGCAGGCTAAGCAGAGTGAACCCAGAAGCAGGATAGACAAGGTTATTGAACTCGCAGGAAAACTAGGCTAGATGAATTCAGTGACAGGATATACAAGGTTAGTGAACTCTACTGGAGGTTAGGTTGGATGAACCCAGTAACAGAAAAGACAAGGTTAGTGAAGTAACTGGCAAGCCTAGTTAGATGAATTAAGTGGCAGTATATACAAGGTTAGCGAATTCGCTGGCAGACTGGGCTGGATGAACCCAGTAGGAGAGTCTAAGGTTAGTGAACTTGCTGGCAAACCTAGCTAGATGCACCAACTCAAAGATTCGCCTCAAGGTAGCTGGCTGGCTGAGCCAGATGTTTTGTTTCATTTATATTCCCTTGAGCCTTGAACTATATTTAGAGATTTCAAGTAACTAAAGATAACTTGAACTTTTATCTTATCTAATATTAATGTGTGTGCAAGTTAGTTACCATTTGTCAAAGGCACTTGTCGCTAAGACACTTGGCCTGTTGTGTGTTGTGTGTGTGTGTATGTGTGTGTGTGTGTGTGTGTGTGTGTGTGTGTGTGTGTGTGTGTGTGTGTGTGTGTGTCTGTGTCTGTGTCTGTGTCTCTCTGTCTATGTCTGTGAAATTCTAGGCGCTTTCGTGATTCCTCACATTATTCCATGATAATACACACACACACAAACACACACACACACACACACACACACACACACACACACACACACACACACACACTATACCAGTGTCACTGACATGCATAGTATGCAAAATCATGGAGAAGATTATCAGGAGAAGAGTGGTGGAACACCTAGAAAGGAATGATCTCATCAACAGCAGCCAACATAGTTTCAGGGGCGGGAAATCCTGTGTCGCAAACCTGCTGGAGTTCTATGACATGGTGACAGCAGTAAGACAAGAGAGAGAGGGGTGGGCGGATTGCATTTTCTTGGACTGCAAGAAGGCGTTTGACACAGTTCCACACAAGAGATTAGTGCAAAAACTGGAGGACCAAGCAGGGATAACAGGGAAGGCACTACAATGGATCAGGGAATACTTGTCAGGAAGACAGCAGCGAGTCATGGTACGTGGCGAGATGTCAGAGTGGACACCTGTGACCAGCGGGGTCCCACAGGGGTCAGTCCTAGGACCAGTGCTGTTTCTGGTATTTGTGAACGACATGACGGAAGGAATCGACTCTGAGGTGTCCCTGTTTGCAGATGACGTGAAGTTGATGAGAAGAATTCACTCGATCGAAGACCAGGCAGAACTACAAAGGAATCTGGACAGGCTGCAGACCTGGTCCAGCAATTGGCTCCTGGAGTTCAATCCCACCAAGTGCAAAGTCATGAAGATTGGGGAAAGGCAAAGAAGACCGCAGACGGAGTACAGTCTAGGGGGCCAGAGACTACAAACCTCACTCAAGGAAAAAGATCTTGGGGTGAGTATAACACCAGGCACATCTGAAGCGCACATCAACCAAATAACTACTGCAGCATATGGACGCCTAGCAAACCTCAGAACAGCATTCTGACATCTTAATAAGGAACCGTTCAGGACCCTGTACACCGTGTACGTTAGGCCCATATTGGAGTATGCGGCACCAGTTTGGAACCCACACCTAGCCAAGCACGTAAAGAAACTAGAGAAAGTGCAAAGATTTGCAACAAGACTAGTTCCAGATCTAAGAGGTATGTCCTACGAGGAAAGATTAAGGGAAATCAACCTGACGACACTGGAGGACAGGAGAGAGAGGGGGGACATGATAACGACATACAAAATACTGAGAGGAATTGACAAGGTGGACAAAGACAGGATGTTCCAGAGATGGGACACAGCAACAAGGGGACACAGTTGGAAGTTGAAGACACAGATGAATCACAGGGATGTTAGGAAGTATTTCTTCAGCCACAGAGTAGTCAGGAAGTGGAATAGTTTGGGAAGCGATGTAGTGGAAGCAGGATCCATACATAGCTTTAAGCAGAGGTATGATAAAGCTCACGGTTCAGGGAGAGTGACCTAGTAGCGACCAGTGAAGAGGCGGGGCCAGGAGCTAGGACTCGACCCCTGCAACCTCAACTAGGTGAGTACAACTAGGTGAGCGCGCGCACACACACACACACACACACACACACACACACACACACATATATATATATATATATATATATATATATATATATATATATATATATATATATATATATATATATATATATATATATATATATGTGTGTGTGTGTGTGTGTGTGTGTGTGTGTGTGTGTGTGTGTGTGTGTGTGTGTGTGTGTATGGAATAGGTGGTAAGTTACTAAATGCTGTAAAGAGCTTTTATGAGGATAATGAGGCTCAGGTTAGGGTGTGTAGAAGAGAGGGAGAATACTTCCCGGCAAAAGTAGGTCTTAGACAGGGATGTGTAATGTCACCATGGTTGTTTAATATATTTATAGATGGGGTTGTAAAAGAAGTAAATGCTAGGGTGTTCGGGAGAGGGGTGGGATTAAATTATGGGGAATCAAATTCAAAATGGGAACTGACACAGTTACTTTTTTGCTGATGATACTGTGCTTATGGGAGATTCTAAAGAAAAATTGCAAAGGTTAGTGGATGAGTTTGAGAATGTGTGTAAAGGTAGAAAGTTGAAAGTGAACATAGAAAAGAGTAAGGTGATGAGGGTATCAAATGATTTAGATAAAGACAAATTGGATATCAAATTGGGGAGGAGGAGTATGGAAGAAGTGAATGTTTTCAGATACTTGGGAGTTGACGTGTCGGCGGATGGATTTATGAAGGATGAGGTTAATCATAGAATTGATGAGGGAAAAAAGGTGAGTGGTGCGTTGAGGTATATGTGGAGTCAAAAAACGTTATCTATGGAGGCAAAGAAGGGAATGTATGAAAGTATAGTAGTACCAACACTCTTATATGGGTGTGAAGCTTGGGTGGTAAATGCAGCAGCGAGGAGACGGTTGGAGGCAGTGGAGATGTCCTGTCTAAGGGCAATGTGTGGTGTAAATATTATGCAGAAAAATCGGAGTGTGGAAATTAGGAGAAGGTGTGGAGTTAATAAAAGCATTAGTCAGAGGGCAGAAGAGGGGTTGTTGAGGTGGTTTGGTCATTTAGAGAGAATGGATCAAAGTAGAATGACATGGAAAACATATAAATCTATAGGGGAAGGAAGGAGGGGTAGGGGGTTGTCCTCGAAAGGGTTGGAAAGAGGGGGTAAAGGAGGTTTTGTGGGCAAGGGGCTTGGACTTCCAGCAAGCGTGCATGAGCGTGTTAGATAGGAGTGAATGGAGACGAATGATACTTGGGACCTGACGATCTATTGGAGTGTGAGCAGGGTAATATTTAGTGAAGGGATTCAGGGAAACCGGTTATTTTCATATAGTCGGACTTGAGTCCTGGAAATGGGAAGTACAATGCCTGCACTTTAAAGGAGGGGTTTGGGATATTGGGAGTTTGGAGGGATATGTTGTGTATCTTTATACGTATATGCTTCTAAACTGTTGTATTCTGAGCACCTCTGCAAAAGCAGTGATAATGTGTGAGTGTGGTGAAAGTGTTGAATGATGATGAAAGTATTTTCTTTTTGGGGATTTTCTTTCTTTTTTGGGTCACCCTGCCTCGGTGGGAGACGGCCGACTTGTTGAAATATATATATATATATATATATATATATATATATATATATATATATATATATATATATATATATATATATATATATATATATATATATATATATATATATATATAATATATATATATATATATATATATATATATATATATATATATATATATATATATATATATATATGCAATAAGATCACAGTAAACAGGTGATTTCAGAATATGCAAAACAACCACTCTGAAAGAATAGAGAAATTCCAAGCGCTTTCGTGACTACTCACATTATCAAGGAACTATATATATATATATATATTCATATATATATATATATATATATATATATATATATATATATATATATATATATATATATATATATATATATATATATATAATATGCAAAAACAAGCCACGGGGGGATGGAAAACATTAGCTCAAGGCGTTTCACACTCGTGCTTCGTCAGAAGCTTTGCAATATTGGAAGACTTGCAACAGATTGGTTGAAGGGAAAATTCTCTCAGAGGTAAGTTAGCCTGTGCTGACGCTGGCCCATCCCATAGGATCATCTCACAGCCGAAAGGACCCGAGTTCAGTTCCTGGACTAGGTGAGATGAATATGCAAATTCTCCTTACACCTGATGTCGCTATTTATCTAATAGCAGCTATGTACCCAGGTGTTAGTTTGCTGTTGTGGGTTTCATCCTAGGGAAGAGAACCTTAAAAACTCCATCGGTCTTAATTAAGTCATACAGTTTAAACTAGTGCATAAAGCTGTAAAATGAGCTGCTCGGCTTTCTTGGGTTATACAGCATTATTAAGCCTCTGGGATTACTGATCAGAAGTGTTCTCTACTTCTACTTCCAGCTCTTACCTTGTCTTGTGAGAGAGCTGTCTTACTGACTTTACAAACTAGGGAGTGAAGGAGCAGCAGAGTAAGCTTCTTAAGTTTCTTGGGTAGAACAGACATACACTGAAAAACAAGTTGTTCCTGAGACGTTTCCCTCTGTGTAGAGCTTTTTCATGATAAAGCTCTACACTAAGTAAAAAGTCTCGATAAAAGCTTGTTCTGCAATGTGTTTTTTCTTCGGTGTTGTCAGGAGTACGCCATATGGATCCAGTTTCCTGTGAGGTGCACAACCATCTTGCTAATTAGTGGAGAAGATTTTCCCGGAGAGCCTCAAAGCGTGTTATGCTCCATGGTGGTGAGATGATCAAAGACTCAGGTACTGGGATACTCTTGCAGCCTCTAGCAACATCCTCTACATACCACACATAGGTGGCTCCGTGGTAGCACCATCTCACGCTGAAGGTGCCAGTGTGAAAAATATACATAGAAAATATGACATCAGGAAAGTGATGTCAGATGCAGGAAGCAGCAGGTTGTTTATATATTGGTCAGGTCATCTGATCGAGGTGTCTTGTTGGGTAACATCTGAAATGTTGAAACTACTAATTCTCTGGACTACAATGAAATCAAAAGGACACAAATGCAATTAATGTGACTTTTTATTGTGGCAACGTTTCGCTCTCCAGGAGCTTTATCAAGCCATTACAAACAATACATGGACACAGAGGGTATATAAAGGCTCAGAGTGAGGGGCAATACTAGTGAGGTACCATTTCGATGTTCACTAGTGGTAGTAGTAGTAGTAGTAGTAGTAGTGGTAGTGACAAAAGTAATACAATATGGTAGAGCAATTAATTCGTACATGAGTAAAAGGATATAAAAGCTATTACTTGGGTAACATAAAAATAGGTTGGGCAAATATAGAGTGGAAAGAGGCAGCTTGTTCCAGTGTTCACTCTCTGTAATGTGCTTTGTGTAGTATAACAGGAGAGACTATGTGATGGCAGGGTTTACTGTTTTCAGGAGGATTCTTGCTAAGACTTCGGAGATTGTGAAACTGCCGTTGTTTTGTTTAATTGTATTCGAAACAGCGATCAGTGCTGATTCGAGGCACTTGCGTCTGCGGAAATTAGTTTCCTTGATCACTAATTGGGCGTTTCTGAATTTCATGAGATGATTGGTGGAATTTCGGTGTTGTACACAGGCGTTGTTCAAGTTATCGTTCCTACATGCGTCTTTTCCGCAGAATTATTTATTTGATTACGAGTCTCAGCTCTATCCACTTTATCAGATTATTATTATAATCATGGGGGAGCACTAAACCCGTAGGATTATACAGCGCATGTCGGGGGAAGTGGTGGAAGGTATTCAGGCTCAATTCAGGGAACTGGAGCACAGATATAATTCCCTAGATCAAGAGCCCCTCACCAGCGGTTAGCTGTACTTGAGTCCTGGAGGTTGTAAATACAGTGCCTGCGCTCTGAAGAAGGAGATAAGGATGTTGCAGCTCGGAAGATCATTTGAACTGTAATCTCTGCACACTTCTGGCAAGACAGCTACTGAATAAGTGACAGTGATTGTGTTTTCTTTTAGGGGTTTTCCTACGTAGGTGGGAGATGAACGGGGTGTTAAAAATGCAATTTTTCCAGGGTCTTTTTGATAGTGACAAAAAAATCGAAGGCCAGTTATGACTGAAGGACGCAAAGAAATTGCAGAGGTGACATACGGTACAATGCCACACCAAACAACAGGAGTTCAAGGACTGTGTACGAGGATAACAAAGAAACAATACATATCCTCGAAACAGTAGTACAAAGAACATAAAGGACACAATCGAAATAACTAATTGTAGAGGACTTTACTCTCAAAGAAATATAATGAGAAGACTTTGATCTGGCATGCACAACCCATCCTCCTAGGAGTCAAAGTTGATTTCTTGCATACTGTTTTAAAAAATTCTCTATATTTGTTAGGTTTGGGCAGATTAGAGTGTTGCTAGCAAAAATCAACTATTTTTAACATAACATAATGCCAATAAATGCAATAATACATAGGTAATAAAAACTTTTTGAATCGTGGACAGACAACGACGACCCACCAAGAGACCGCGCAATACACTGTAATAACCAAGTTTTCATTACAGTGCCAACGTCACACTTCCGACAGTCTTCAGACTGACTGAAGAAGCCTACTGTGTAGGCGAAACGTTTCGAAATAAAGATACCTAACTGTTGCATATGTGTCTTACCTAACAGTCTTCAGCCAAAGTAAAATACTGACTGTTTAGGAGGATGAGCTGTGGAGGAATAGAAAACACGAGCAGTAATGAAAAACATCATAAATCAGTGTTAGGGACTTTGTGGCCACCTTCATTAGACAGAAGGATATGTCATGATGAGGTAATGAGTCTGCAAGACTAGACATGGTCTTTTTCTTAAATGATTCTTATATGGAGGAAATCAACCACGGAGAACCGTAAGGATCGAGCAACCATGCAGTGTTAAGGTGATGGTGAAGCTGGATTTCTTTTCCTTCGCTTATGATTAAGGTGGGAAGGAGAAAATAACAGGAAATCAACTTAAAAATAAACCCTACGCATCACTGGAGGTGCATATACACCTGGTCACTTCCGCAGTGTGTGCGAGGCTGGGGAGCCTCAGTATAACCTTCAGGAACCTCGAGAAAGACGCATGGCAAGCTAATTATGTAATATGCACCATCGACATGGAATCTCAGTATGCTAAAGCACCTTGAAAACGTCCAGATTTTTGCCCCCCCCCCCAAAAAAAAATGGTCTCAAAATTAAAAGGGATGTTACATACTGTAAAATTAAAGGAATTTAGCTAAACAATATCGGAAGAAATGGTCCTACAAATACAGTTTTACAAACACAAATCATCTAGGAAAGAATATGCAAGAAATTTTCTTTCTGGAAGACTTCATTGGTTGCAGAGAAAGTTCAACGTACAAGTAAATATCCAAGTTAGAGTGTATGTAATATAAATCTACCAATATGAGTGTAAAGAAACAAGGATATGAGGTGGTGTATACTAAGATGTGAATGTTGTAGTCGTTAATGTTATGGCGGGGGCTTGTATGTGCTGCTCTACACGGTGATGTCCACTAACATTATTGAACAACTGAATGTTGTAGTTGTTAATGTTATGGCGGGGGCTTGCATGTGCTGCTCTACACGGTGATGTCCACTAACATTATTGAACAATTGAATGTTGTAGTTGTTAATGTTATGGCGGGGGCTTGTATGTGCTGCTCTACACGGTGATGTCCACTAACATTATTGAACAACTTTATTTCCACTATTAGTAACACTTATTAACGAATACTCTTATTAAAAAAAACTTGTATTAACAAACTCTTATTACCAAATGCTCTTATTACCGTTGTTAGTATGGAACACTTTTTTCAACACTTATTAATTCTCAGCCACCAGCACTTGATTAACGAACATATTACGAATAGTCTCAAGGAATAATGGGAGATAATCTTCTGAGTCAAGTTCATGAAGGCTTCATGTTATCTCTTGGTTTTTGAAGATTGAGAAACTTAAGCAATATATGGGAATCATTACTGAAGAAACGTTTCGCCACACAGTGGCTTCATCAGTCCATACAAAGGATATGGATAATGGAGAATGGGAAGAGTTTGAGGTAATCAGTCCCTCAGCCTTGAGTCGATGTAATCAGTCCATCAATCTTGAAAAGAATACAGCATATATGCGAAGAAGTGGATTATATACTGTAGACAGGTGATTGATGAACTGATTATATGGCCTCAAGGCTGAAGGACTGATTACCTCAAACTCCTCCTCTTCTCCACCATTCTCCTTTGTATAGACTGATGAAGCCACTGTGTGCCGAAACGTTTCTTCAATAAAACATCCCATATGTTGCTTAAGTATCTCAATCTTCAACTTGTCAGTTTTAAACCATTTATCACATCTTTGTTTTTATTTATTCTCAACTGTTTATTAAATAAATGAGAAAATTGTCAATAAAAACTGGAAATTGTTAAGCACAATAAATTAAGAGTCAGTTGATCATGTAGTAAATGTTCCGTCGAATTGTGTTCAAGTGTTCAGTTAGGCAGACTGTTTTGAACATTATTGTTGGACATGCTTGAATATACCCGTAGAGTGTGGTTACTGTGTGATAGTTACATGGTGGGAACACCAGTAGTGTGTGGTTACTGTGTGATAGTTACATGGTGGGAACACCAGTAGTGTGTGGTTACTGTGTGATAGTTACATGGTGGGAACACCAGTAGTGTGGTTACTGTGTGATAGTTACATGGTGGGAACACCAGTAGTGTGTGGTTACTGTGTGATAGTTACATGGTGGGAACACCAGTAGTGTGTGGTTACTGTGTGATAGTTACATGGGGGGAACACCAGTAGTGTGTGGTTACTGTGAGATAGTTACATGGTGGGAACACCAGTAGTGTGTGGTTACTGTGAGATAGTTACATGGTGGGAACACCAGTAGTGTGTGGTTACTGTGAGATAGGTACATGGTGGGAACACCAGTAGTGTGTGGTTACTGTGTGTAATAGTTACATGGTGAGAACACCAGTAGTGTGTGGTTACTGTGTGATAGTTACATGGTGGGAACACCAGTAGTGTGTGCTTACTGTGTGATAGTTACATGGTGAGAACACCAGTAGTGTGTGGTTACTGTGTGATAGTTACATGGTGGGAACACCAGTAGTGTGTGGTTACTGTGTGATAGTTACATGGTGGGAACACCAGTAGTGTGTGGTTACTGTGAGATAGTTACATGGTGGGAACACCAGTAGTGTGTGGTAACTGTGAGATAGTTACATGGTGGGAACACCAGTAGTGTGTGGTTATTGTGAGATAGTTACATGGTGGGAACACCAGTAGTGTGTGGTTACTGTGAGATAGGTACATGGTGGGAACACCGGTAGTGTGTGGTTACTGTGTGATAGTTACATGGTGGGAACACCAGTAGTGTGTGTGGTTACTGTGTGTAATAGTTACATGGTGAGAACACCAGTAGTGTGTGGTTACTGTGTGTGATAGTTACATGGTGAGAACACCAGTAGTGTGTGGTTGCTGTGCGATAGTTACATGGTGGGAACACCAGTAGTGTGTGGTTACTGTGTGATAGTTACATGGTGGGAACACCAGTAGTGTGTGGTTACTGTGAGATAGTTACATGGTGGGAACACCAGTAGTGTGTGGTTACTGTGTGATAGTTACATGGTGGGAACACCAGTAGTGTGTGGTTACTGTGAGATAGTTACATGGTGGGAACACCAGTAGTGTGTGGTTACTGTGTGATAGTTACATGGTGGGAACACCAGTAGTGTGTGGTTACTGTGTGATAGTTACATGGTGGGAATACCAGTAGTGTGTGGTTACTGTGAGATAGTTACATGGTGGGAACACCAGTAGTGTGTGGTTACTGTGTGATAGTTACATGGTGGGAACACCAGTAGTGTGTGGTTACTGTGTCATAGTTACATGGTGGGAACACCCGTAGTGTGTGGTTATTGTGTCATAGTTACATGGTGGGAACACCAGTAGTGAATGGTTACTGTGTGATAGTTACATGGTGAGAACACCATTAGTGTGTGGTTACTGTGTGATAGTTACATGGTGGGAACACCAGTAGTGTGTGGTTACTGTGTGATAGTTACATGGTGGGAACACCAGTAGTGTGTGGTTACTGTGAGATAGTTACATGGTGGGAACACCAGTAGTGTGTGGTTACTGTGTGATAGTTACATGGTGGGAACACCAGTAGTGTGTGGTTACTGTGTGATAGTTACATGGTGGGAATACCAGTAGTGTGTGGTTACTGTGAGATAGTTACATGGTGGGAACACCAGTAGTGTGTGGTTACTGTGTGATAGTTACATGGTGGGAACACCAGTAGTGTGTGGTTACTGTGTCATAGTTACATGGTGGGAACACCCGTAGTGTGTGGTTATTGTGTCATAGTTACATGGTGGGAACACCAGTAGTGAATGGTTACTGTGTGATAGTTACATGGTGAGAACACCATTAGTGTGTGGTTACTGTGTGATAGTTACATGGTGGGAACACCAGTAGTGTGTGGTTACTGTGTGATAGTTACATGGTGGGAACACCAATAGTGTGTGGTTACTGTGTGATAGTTACATGGTGAGAGCATCAGTAGTGTGTGGTTACTGTGTGATAGTTACATGGTGGGAACACCAGTAGTGTGTGGTTACTGTGTGATAGTTACATGGTGAGAGCATCAGTAGTGTGTGGTTACTGTGTGATAGTTACATGGTGGGAACACCAGTAGTGTGTGGTTACTGTGTGTGATAGTTACATGGTGTGAACACCAGTAGTGTGTGGTTACTGTGATAGTTAAATGGTGGGAACACACGTAGTGTGTGGTTACTGTGTGATAGTTACATGGTGGGAACACCAGTAGTGTGTGGTTACTGTGTGTGATAGTTACATGGTGTGAACAGCAGTAGTGTGTGGTTACTGTGATAGTTACATGGTGGGAACACCAGTAGTGTGTGGTTACTGTGTGATAGTTACATGGTGGGAACGCCCGTAGTGTGTGGTTACTGTGTGATAGTTACATGGTGAGAACATCAGTAGTGTGTGGTTACTGTGTGATAGTTACATGGTGGGAACACCAGTAGTGTGTGGTTACTGTGTGATAGTTACATGGTGGGAACGGCAGTAGTGTGTGGTTACTGTGATAATTACATTGTGGGAACACCAGAAGTGTGTAGTTACTGTGTGATAGTTACATGGTGGGAACACCAGTAGTGTGTGGTTACTGTGTGATAGTTACATGGTGGGAACACCAGTAGTGTGGTTACTGTGTGTGATAGTTACATGGTGAGAACACCAGTAGTGTGTGGTTACTGTGTGTGATAGTTACATAGTGGGAACACCAGTAGTGTGTGGTTACTGTGTGTGATAGTTACATGGTGGGAACACAAGTAGTGTGGTTACTGTGTGTGATAGTTACATGGTGAGAACACCAGTAGTGTGTGGTTACTGTGTGTGATAGTTACATGGTGGGAACACCAGTAGTGTGTGGTTACTGTGTGTGATAGTTACATGGTGTGAACAGCAGTAGTGTGTGGTTACTGTGATAGTTACATGGTGGGACCAGTAGTGTGTGGTTACTGTGATAGTTAAATGGTGGGAACACACGTAGTGTGTGGTTACTGTGTGATAGTTACATGGTGGGAACGCCCGTAGTGTGTGGTTACTGTGTGATAGTTACATGGTGAGAACATCAGTAGTGTGTGGTTACTGTGTGATAGTTACATGGTGAGAACACCAGTAGTGTGTGGTTACTGTGTGTAATAGTTACATGGTGGGAACACCAGTAGTGTGTGGTTACTGTGTGATAGTTACATGGTGGGAACACCAGTAGTGTGTGGTTACTGTGTGTGATAGTTACATGGTGGGAACACCAGTAGTGTGTGGTTACTGTGTGTGATAGTTACATGGTGAGAACACCAGTAGTATGTGGTTACTGTGTGATAGTTACGTGGTGGGAACACCAGTAGTGTGTGGTTACTGTGTGTGATAGTAACTTGGAAACACTCGCAGTGTGTAGTTACTCTGTTATGGGTGGGAACACTCGCAGTGTGTAGTTACTTTGTTATGGGTGGGAACACTCGCAGTGTGTAGTTACTCTGTTATGGGTGGGAACACTGGCAGTGTTTAACTATCACAGAGTAACTACACACTGCGAGTGTTCCCACCATGTAACTATCACACACAGTAACCTCACACTGCGGGTGTTCTCACCATACTTGGAGTGTACCTGGAGAGGGTTTCGGGAAGTCAAGGCCCCTACGGCGTGGTCCATGACCAGGCCTCGCGGTGGATCAGGCTCTGATCAACCAGGCTGTTACTGTGGGCCGCACGCAAACTGACGTACAAACCACACAGCCCGGCTGGTCAAGTACTGACTTAAGGTGCCCGTCCAGCGTCTTCTTGAAGACAGCCAATGATCTGTTGGTAATCCCCCTCATGTATGCTGGGAGGCAGTTGAACAGTCTTGGGCCCCTGACACTTTTTGTGGCAGGGACCCAAGACTGGCGCCCCTGCTTTTCATTGAGGAACTGTTGCATTTTCTGTCGAGTCTTCTGCTTTCGTATGGAGTGATTTGCGGGTGTTCCATCATGTAAGTATTCAATATGACTAGTTACACTGTGGGAAGAAAAACCTGCTGTTTCCCTGTCATGTTTCATCATATTCCTGTTCTAGTATAAATATACACTTAGGAATGAAATCTATCAGCCTGAGCTGGGTCACTTCACTGGTAAGGTTGGGGAAGTCAATAGGAGGGGGAGGGATAATTGGAGGGAGAGCTTCAGGAAGGGAGGGAGGAGACCATGGCGCCAGATTATACCTGCGAAAAAAAAAAAAAAAAAAAAAAAAACCGTGTGGGCCATTCAATACATGGCGCCAGTGTTAGTCAAACCAAGGCAGCAGCTCCTTTCTCACTCCAGTACTCACCTCAACTTCTACTCCAGAGGGTTACGTAAGAGTAATTCCAGCTTTGCTCGACGGAAATCCTTAAAGCTGCCATTGCTAATAAAACAATAATGAACTGATTGACTGTATCGTATTCGACTTGCTGAAACCCACCAGCTCAGGCTGACATTTCATTACCTGATAAGACCATAACATAAATAGGATTTATACAACAACCCATCATGTGTGATAGAATATGACAATTAAACAGTGCTAGCTTTTATTCCCACAATATAACTATAGACTTGGGTAGCCGCACACTGATCATTTTGCTGCCTCCCGGTACGCAAACCAACGTACGAACCACAGCTGGGTACGTTGGTTTGCGTGCGGCCGGCTGTAACACCCTGGTTGATCAGGCCCTGATCCACTGCGAGGCCTAAGCATGGACCGGGCCACAGGGGCGTTGACACCCGGAACACCCTTCAGCTGTTTCATCTCGGTAAGCAACAAACACAAAGAATTAGACATGTGCAACAACTGGGTATCTATTATGTAGACATTTCGCCAACCAGTGGCTTTATGAACATAGTTCAGGGGCAGAAACAAGACTGAAGAGATGTGAAGTTGAGATAATCAGTTGGTCAGCCTAGTAGCTGGTGTTCAGCACCACAGTCTTGATGAATGTGACGAACAGGCAAAAAGAAGTGGCCTTATACACCAGAGTCATATGAGGTGCAGCAAATAAAAGTATTGCTACTGGTAGGCGGGATTTCCCAGTGGAAGTAGGTGATGCCCAAGAGTTGGTCCAGGGGCAATAAGTTGTTGTGATGTTCTCTGTACCAAGATTCCATGGTGTTGCTGTGTCTGACAAATATCATAACATCAGTGGAATATAATACTAATAAGTTGAAGAATTAGAAACGTGCAAGAACGTTTTTCCAACCAGTGACTATCAACACGTACAGTACTGGAAAACCCAACAGCAGAAAACTTAAGGGGTAAAAGTTGAGATAATCATCCCCTCTTTTTCTTGTCCCTGTATTGCATTGATAAAGCCACTGGTTGGGAAGCGTCTACATACTAATGGCACCCATGTGTTTCACACCTCTAATTATACAACTTGTCGGTATTATATAATATTGACGTTATGCAGCACAAAATAAGCAACATTTTGAACAATATAATCACATTACATAACCTGGTTGTAACAAGTTAGCACTGGTCCACAGGAGGAAGAGACGACTACTGATCATTCTTTTATTTCTTCAAGTACACTCGTGGCTTTACCTGTCTGCCTCTCTACTTTAGTAGGGATTAAACAAAAAAAAACTCTTGAATGCTTCCAATATGACGTATCCTCTAGGGTGACCTTCCAAGACTGGAGGTCCAGTCCTGGAAGGTCACCCTGGACCTCGGGTAGGTACCCACAGTCACCCACTCCACTGCTCGCCATCTTACTACTCACCACCTGCCCACCACGTTACTGGGGTGTCCACGTGGAGAAAAACCTGCGAGTTCGTTTCAGCATCTTGGTCTAAGGTTGGCAAGGTTAGCGAGTCATAGCTCCTGGTTCCTTGAAACTCACTCCTGGGTCTCGAATCATAGCTCCTAATTCCTTGAGACTCCTGGTCATTAAGTCATGGCTCCTAGTGTCTTGATACTCCTGGGTCTCCAGTCATAGCTCCAAATTTCTTGAGACTCACTCCTGGGTCTTAAGTCATAGCTTCTAATTCCTTGAGGTTCTAGCTCCTGGCTCCACCATTCACGTTATAGCCTTTAGCCTGACATGAAGTTACATCCTAGTTTACTAGATAAAACTCTAGCTCCTGGGCTTATCCATTCCAGATATCCAACACGTCTTTCTACAGTCTGCGTCGAACTAGAAACATTCTACAAGGTTTTTACCCTCTTCTCTCTAGGTCACAGTAATATATCAAAGGTCACAATACTATATTAAAGATCATAGTGCTATATTAAATGTCACAGAAGTTTTGTCGAGCCGTCCCGCCTTCACAAAGCTCCTGGAGAGCGAAACTTTGATATAATAAAACGTCTCATTAGTTGCACTTGTGTCCTTTTTCGTAGCGTATTGTGGATAATTCTACCATTATTAGCCCCGGAGAGCCAGTAATCCAAAGTAATCTCAGGAAGTCACGTGACTTATATCTGTTACTGCAGTTAGGTAACTTCCTCGGACACCATCCACTAAAAGAAAACTCGGTACAACGCAAGCCAAGTAGTGTGACTGATTTCCATTGGAGACCTTATTTTCCTCAAGGGTACAACCCATAACAGTCAGCTAACTCCTAAGGTACCTATTTACTGGTAGGTGAGGAAGGGCACCAGGTGTTACGAGACTTAGCCATTCGTCTCGCCTCGCCCAAGGCTGAACTTGGTTCCCTTGAGCTGTGAGTGAAACATGGCAGCTGTGGGGCTTGACAACCAGATGTTACCACAAGCAGCAGACTTACTTCCTGGAATATGTTACTAAACTTTAATAGCCGGAAATATTTGAATAAAAAATACTAATGTTTACCTTAGGCCTGTTTCCAGAATTCTTCCCTGGCATCATAGCATTAATAGTGTATATTACCGACGAAGTGATGATAAAGATATATGATTATCCTTGTTATGAATATGTTGCATCAACCACTGGTTTTTATCAGTTCAACACAGAGGTTATTTGAAGGTGTTGAAGCTGAAGAGGTAACCAAGTCTCTCAGCCTTGATGAAGATAATCAGTCCTTCAGCCTTGATGAAGGTAATCCCTCAATCTTGTTGAAGGTCTACCTGGAGTCTACCTGGAGGGAATTCCGGGGATCAACGTCCCCGCGGCCCGGTCCACGACCAGGCCTCCCGGTGGACCAGGGCCTGATCAACGAGGCTGTTACTGCTGGCCGCACGTAATCCAACGTACGAACCACAGCCCGGCTGATCCAGCACCGTCTTTAGGTATCTGTCCAGCTCCCTCTTGAAGACAACCAGGGGTCTTTCCGTAATGCCCCTTATTGCTGGTGGGAGGCTGTTGAACAGTCTTGGGCCCCGGACACTTATTGTGTTTTCTCTTAGTGTACCAGTGACGCCCCTACTTTTCACTGGGGGTATGTTGCATCGCCTGCCAAGTCTTTTGCTTTCGTATGGAGTGATTGCTGTGTGCATATTACGGACCAGTCCTTCCAGAATCTTCCAGGTGTAGATTATGATATATCTCTCTCGCCTGCGCTCTAGTGAGTACAAGTCAAGTGCTTCCAGGCACTCCCAGTAGTTAAGGTGTTTGATGGAACTTATACGTACAGTAAAGGTTCTCTGTACATTCTCTAGCTCTGCAATTTCACCTGCCTTGAATGGGGATGTTAATGTATAGCAGTATTCCAGCCTAGAAAGAATAAGTGATTTAAAAAGGATCATCATTGGCTTAGCATCTCTTGTCTTGAATGTTCTCATTATCCATCCTATCAGTTTCCTAGCAGATGTGATAGTGGCATTGTTGTGATCCTTGAAGGTGAGATCCTCTGACATTACCACTCCCAGGTCTCTCGCATTACTTTTCCTCTCTATTGTGTGATTGGAGTTTGTAGTATACTCAGTTCTAGTTATTATTTCCTCCAGTTTTCCATAACGGAGTAGTTGGAATTTGTCTTCATTGAACATCATATTGTTCTCTGTTGCCCATTGGAAAACTTGGTTTATATCTTCTTGGAGGTTAACAGTGTCCTCAATGGATGACACTCTCATGCAGATCCTAGCATCGTCTGCAAAAGATGATACAGCGCTGTGGTTTACATCTCTGTCTATGTCTGATATGAGAATAAGGAACAGGATAGGTGCGAGTGCTGTGCCTTGTGGGACAGAGCTCTTCACTATGGCAGCATCTGATTTAACTCTGTTTACCACTACTCTTTGTTTGCGATTGGTTAGAAAGTTGAAGATCCATCTGCCTACTTTGCCGGTTATCCCTTTAGCACGCATTTTGTGTGCTATTACACCATGGTCGCACTTGTCAAAAGCTTTTGCAAAGTCTGTTTATACTACATCCGCATTTTGTTTGTTTTCCAGTGCATCTAGGACCATATCATAGTGGTCAAGCAGTTGCGAAAGGCAGGAGCGACCTGCTCTGAAACCATGTTGCCCTGGGTTGTGCAATTTTTGGGAGTCCAGGTGGTTTGCTATCCTGCTTCTTAGAACTCTTTCAAAGATTTTTATGATGTGGGACGTTAAAGCTATTGGTCTATAGTTCTTAGCTACTGCTTTGCTGCCACCTTTATGGAGTGGGGCTATATCTGTTGTTTTTAGTGACTGTGGAATCTCGCCTGTGTCTAAGCTCCTTCTCCATAGCATACTTAGGGCCCGTGAGAGGGGTTTCTTGCAGTTTTTAATGAACACCGAGTTCCACGAGTCTGGGCCTGGGGCTGAGTGCATGGGCATGTCGTCGATGGCTTTCTCAAAGTCTAGTGGAGTTAGAGTTATGTCATAAACCCTGCCTACATTGGCAGGGTTTTGAGGCTCATTCATGAAAAAAATTGTTTGGATCATCTATCTTTAAACTGGTTAGTGGCTCACTGAACACTGAGTCATACTGCAATTTCAGTATCTCGCTCATTTCTTTGTTGTCGTCAGTGTAGGATCCATCTTGTCTGAGCAGGGACCCTATACTAGAAGTGGTTTTTGACTTGTTTTTGGCGTATGAAAAGAAATATTTCGAATTTCTTTCTATTTCATTAATCGCTTTTAGCTCCTCTTGTCTCTCCTGGATCCTGTATGAGTCCTTTAACTTCAGCTCAATATTTTCCACTTCCCTGGTTAGCACTACCTTCCGTGTATCAGATAATCTGGCATTCTTGAGGAGCTCAATGATTCTTCGTCTTCTCCTGTAGAGGGAGCGTCTCTCTCTCTCTCCAGTTTACTTCTTCTTTTCTTTTGTCTTATAGGAATATACCTTGAAGATACTTCAGCTACCAGGAGGGTGATCTTTTCGAGGCATTGGCTCGGATCTATGTAATTTAAGATATCCTCCCAGCATGTTTCATTTAGGGCATAGTTTACGTGATCCCAGATGATGTTCTTGTTGTTGAAGTTGAATTTGGTAAAGGTACCCTCATAACTGAATGCATTGCGCTGATCAGGACTCCTGTGCATGCAAGTCTTGATGAAGGTAATCAGTCCCTCAGCCTTGATGAAGGTAATCAATCCCTCAGTCTTCATGAAGGTAATCAGTCCCTCAGTCTTTATGAAGGTAATCAATCCCTCAGCCTTGATGAAGGTAATCAGTCCCTCAGTCTTGATGAAGGTAATCAGTCCCTCAGTCTTCATGAAGGTAATCAGTCTCTCAGCCTTGATGAAGGTAATCAGTCCCTCAGTCTTCATGAAGGTAATCAATCCCTCAGCCTTGATGAAGGTAATCAGTCCCTCAGTCTTGACGAAGGTAATCAGTCCCTTAGTCTTGATGAAGATAATCAGTCCCTCTGCCTTGATGAAGGTAATCAGTCCCTCAGCCTTGATGGAGGTAATCAGTCCCTCGTCCTTGATGAAGATAATCAGTCCCTCAGCCTTGATGAAGGTAATCAGTCCCTCAGGCTTGATGAAGGTAATCAGTCCCTCAGGCTTGATGAAGGTAATCAGGCCCTCAGCCTTGATGACGGTAATCGGACCCTCAGCCTTGATGAAGGTAATCAGTTTCTCAGCCTTGATTAAGGTAATCCCTCAGCCTTGATGAAGGTAATCACGCTCTCAGCCTTTATGGAGGTAATCAGGCTCTCACCCTTGATGAAGGTAATCACTCCCTCAGCCTTGATGAAGGTATTCACCACCTTAGTCTTGATGAATCAGATTCATCAATATATGGCAAAACATTGTTCCAATAAAGATTCCTCTGCAGTTTTGCTCACCATACTCTCGGTGTTTCTCTATTACTCTGCATTTAATCTGAGTACTAACTGGTTTCCACGCGTTGTATGCCTCTTACAGGTCTAGAGCTTCTCTGTTAATATAATATAATAGCTAGATGCCCTGTCGCTGCGCCATCCGATGCTGTTATTCCCGTATTCTATAACCCGTCTGTTGTGCCTCAATGAATGTGATAGGAAGTGCAGAGTACAATATAAGTTGAAAATTCAACTAAATACTGACGTTGAAGTGGCAGTCACAAGTCATCATATGGAAACTAATTTCTAAATTTCGTCAATAAAAATGGCAAACTAGGACTTACCCAAATCTAATTCAAACCTTCCATTAGGAAACACGAACTTTGAAGCTAAACTGGAGAGGTATTTATTTCTTATCTCAAGAGAGACTAATATCCTAAAATACAACAGCACATTAAACTTGAAGGCACTTAGAAGTTGCATTGCCAAGTTATAGGTGCTGAATGCCTGAAGCTAATCTGATGCATGAGAAGGAGTTTTCCCATTATTCTTAAAAAAAAAAAAACTGCACAAGCCAAAATCAATCCAAACTTTTCTGAATAAGATTGATCAGCTTTTAAGCAGTAAATTAATAAGTAATTAAATAAACTTTATGTAAGCTTAGGGTGTCCCGTAGCTCGATCGCGATCACACTTAGCTCACACATTAAGGTCAGGGGTTCAGTTCCCCGGTACGGCAGGAAACATTAGGACGCGTTTCCTCAAGGCACCTGCTCTCCATGTTAACTCATCAGTAAAATGGGTATGTGGGTGTTAGTCAACTGGTGTGGGTCGCATCCTGGGGACAAAATTGACCTAACTTGCCTGAAATGCTCAGCATATCAAGCGGCTTTCTATATAGTAGTATGTCACTGATGTCAGCTAGGACTGAATAACTTGTACATGTACTTGTATTATTATTATTATTATCAAAAAGAAGCGCTAAGCCAAAAGGACTATACAGACATGTACTTGTAGAAATAAAGATATTATTATACAGTATACAGTTTGTTAACGATGGTCTTGAGGTACACAGACGTTATAGACACAAAAAGAACATTGTGTTATTTACCCCACAATAATCAAACAGTCAAACACTGTGACTTATTTCTGATCAGAAGAAACATTCTCTGATTATTTCACAGAAACCAGTTTGATTAATAAAATCAGCACATGATAACTTACACAACCTGACATCAATGGTTGTTTTCATTGAGGACAACACATCAACACTAACAGTTTAAACCTGACCAGAAGACGTATTTTCCAGTTAGTGCACAGAATCCAGGATGTATTAAGGCAGTAAAATGGCATATATACACTCCATTCAATATAGCAACCTTCTTCTAAACAGTATACACGAGTAATGAAATTTTGAAGGCGATCAGAAGAGCCTCTCTGCCTATCACATGGAAATCAAATCTGGGATTGATCTATGTAGCATCGTGCATGGGGCGCCAAGCATCCAAATAGTCCCATGAATCTTGCCCAAGATACATTACACAAGCATTGAAAATTTGAAGTCGATAGAATAAGGCGTTTTCGAGTATTTAACGAAAATTTGTGAGACGGACGAAAATGTGTCTGAAAAATTTTCAAAAAAAAAAAAAAAAACAGGAGTCTCCCCTCGTTAAACTTAAGAATACTAATTTTTATTTTCTAATTTACATTTTATTTAAATCTTCACAATCTTGTAAAAAAAATAATTTTGATTTTTATGAAATCCAAATCCAGTTCATTTAAATTGGCAAAATGCCAACTTGGTACCCACACAGCCCAAAATTAATACAAAAATATTTCATATTAAAATATACCAGCGTTGAGGGTTTGAAGACGATAAGAAGAGTCATTCACCTAGCTCTGCTGGGTGCGTGATCTTTGTAGGTTTGAAGACGATAAGAAGAGTCATTCACCTAGCTCTGCTGGGTGCGTGATCTTTGTAGGACTGGGCGCTCCTGTGGTTAGACCGTCCTGTGATTTTCGCTCACCATGAGGCCGGACAAAACAACACGGGTTCAGTCCCTCGGCTAGTCGCAGTCTTATATATATATAGCATTGTAACCACGAACGAGTGATATTTAATCAATAACATTGCGACTAGCCAGGGATCGAACCGTGTTGTTTTAGCCCACCTTATGGTGAGCGAAAATTCAGGACGCTCTAACCCATTGGACCATACAATCCTAGGAGGATTGTAGGATTGTATTGTCCAATGGGTTAGGGCGTTCTGAATTTTCGTTCACCATGAGGGGCTAAAACAACAAGGGTTCGATGCCCCGGCTAGTCGCAATGTTGTTGTTGATATATATATATATATATATATATATATATATATATATATATATATATATATATATATATATATATATATATATATATATATATATATATATATATATATTGCATTGACAAATTTACCCACCCACTGAACGGGTGCTATCCTGGTCGTAAGATGCCATTCAGAAGAGGTAGACCAAATATTTATATTTAAATCATGATAATTAACCGGGAATCAAAACGTCATATTTTTTACACACAAAATGGTGAAATCTGCAGGTATGCACTTTTATTTTACTCATAGCTGCCGTCGAACTAGTAGACACCTTTTTGAACGTTGGAAACTTTGTCTCTATGGGTTTTGGAAGTTATCAGAGCCATTCTTAATTCATAAAATACCTCTAAATACTAACTGCTCCTTGAATTTAATCCTCGTTACCGTACACAAGTGTTCAAAATCTTAATCCGATCAGGTCAGGGGTTCTAAAGTTACGAGTGAAAGAAAATCGAAAAGATGGATAAAGAAAAGAATCAGGCAACCACTTAATTGTCTCACTTTGGGGATAATTTATAATAAAAATATGAAGAATAATCCGCCCAACTTTATTATAAGTACGGTGTTAATATAATATACAGCATATATCATATATAAAGAACAATTTGTATATTTATCTAATGTCTGTAAGTTAGAATATTTTTAAGACAGGTCGAATCCCATACCACGAACAGTTTATATATGGCGGAGCATAGCATACATTTTTTTTTGTATTGTAAATTAAGGTAATGTTTTACAATACTGTGTAAAATTAATAATGCTTTTCTATTATTATTATTATTATTATTATTATTATTATTATTATATTTTTATTATGTTATCGCTGTTATTATTGTACTTGTGTTATTGCTTCCTTTTCTTGTTATTATATTCATGGGATCGTATTAAACCCGTACGGATCATACATTTTCTGGGAAATGGGAGACAATCAGGTTTGATATCAGGAATAACAGAGTAGCAAATAACTCGTACGGTACTTACAAGCTAATCGTTGTAGATCTTAGAGTGAATGCGATAAAGATTAGCAGTTCTGGTCAGCAGACATTTAAAGTCAAGACAACAGTGCATGAGTATTCGCAATAAAGTTAATAGAATTCTGGGCTTCATATAAAGAAGTATAAATAATAAGAGTCCTAAGATTATACGTTAACTCTACTAGTATACATCTTCGGTAAGGTCTCGTTTGGATCATGCTGCTCAGTTCTGGTCTCCATATTACAGGAAGAACATAAATATTCTGTAAAATATATAGAGAAGGATGACAAAGCTGAGTGCAAGTATTAAAAATCATTCCTGCGAAAATTTGGAAAGACGTAGAATTGGGGAGACACTGAAGTGTACAAAAAGGAATAAATAACAGGGATAAAATAGTATGTTGAAAATACCAAACCAAGAGAAGATTCGCAGCAATGGATTCAAGTTGGAGAAATTTAGATTTAGAAAGGATATTGAGAAGTACTTGTTTGGTAAGAGAGTTGTAGGTGAGTGGAATAAACTCCCAGGTAAACTATGTATATAATAAAACTCAGGCAGCGTCACTGAGGCAAGCAATTTGGGTAATTTTGAAAATAGGTGGGAACGACCTACAGGTAGGTAGGCAATGTAGGTAGATGTGAATTGAACCTGCCTAGCATGGGCCAGTAGATCGCCTGTAATGCTCCTTCGTTCTTATGTTCTTACAGTTTCATTTGATCTAAAATCCCTCACGAGGATCAGGGGACCTCCCATTGAAGAATGTTGTTATTACCGAATATTTTTCAACGAGGACTAAGCTAAAGTATGGTTATTATCTTTCCGTTTCTAACCCCTCCCTCCCCCCTGGTCCCTCAGTCAGTCTTCTTGTCTATACCGCTATCCCTCTTGTTCTATAAACCCACTTTGTGGCTACACTTGTTCTACATTCATGCCATATCCGCCTCCACACACACACACACACACACACACACACACACACACACACACACACACACACACACACATGTGTGATGAATGGTTTTGAAAACCGACACACATACATTCTCATTCTCTCTCTCTCTCTCTCTCTCTCTCTCTCTCTCTCTCTCTCTCTCTCTCTCTCTCTCTCTCTCTCTCTCTCTCTCTCTCTCTCTCTCTCACACACACACACACACACACTGTCTCTGCAACAATGACTAAACAAGTTCCTCACGCCACAGTGGTACTCAGCAACAATGACACACAGGTACCTCCATCAACAAAGCCTAATTCTTCTCTGATTCAGAGTGAAATATTGCCCTAGTAATTTCCAGCCAGTAAGCAAGGCTGACAATTTTTAATAAGAAAAATGGATTTCAGCTTGTTGTAATATCTCTAACTTGGTACTGACTTTCAAATGATAGTTAGACATTGAGTTTCGCTTCACTGGGTTACCAAATTTATATTTATGGTCGAAAACTGTTAGCAAATCAACGATATGCACCTAGACTTACCATATATTAAAAATGTAGTAAGATATGCACATGTCAAAATTAACATAGCGTATTTTACGGCGAACAAGACGGTGATGACGCCCTTCCCTCCAGTTCTGATTGGCTAAATTTTGGAGAAAAAAAAACGATTAACGGTATTTCGGCCTCCAAGACGCCGTAAAATACGGTATACATTCAAGGATATATAGAGTAAGAAGTATATAGCCTTATGGGTAAAAGTATCCTTGAAAGGCAGTGTACAGGTGACTTGCAGCTTGATAACTTTTAAAACTTAACATACTAACATGCAAGTCAGAGATTATTGTTTACACATATTGATACACTTTTTTTCGTATTACCTTAATTTCATGAGGTTGGGTGGACCTGCCTAGCATGGGCTAGTAAGCCTTCTACAGTGTTCCTCCATATTATGACATGGTGCTGCTGTGTCAGACAAGTATCATATTATGATATGCAATACCGACAATATGATGACATCAAACACTCGCACTTATATTATTGTCTAATGAATGAGTGGAAAGAGACTTGCAGGAAATAGGCTAGGCTAGCTAGTTGAGTATAATTTTCACACAGTTGAGTTAGCTGTTTAGACTTTTAAAGTTTAGATAATAAGATATTACATGGACCCCTTGGAAATAAGTCACCTTGTCTGACACTTTTTTTGGGTTATCCTAGGTAATATGCACTGTGTATGATAACTGTACTTATTATGTGTATCTGTGCCTGAATAAACTTATTTATGATTGGTTGTTGTGAGTGAGAGGATAGGGAGGAGGAGGATAGATTCGAGTAGGGAGGGAGGGTTAGGGTGAAGGGAGGAGAGATTATCGAAGGGTGGGAGAAAAAGAGAATTCAGGGAGGGATATATGGGTGGGGAGGGAGTGGGGACGGATAGTGCGGGAGAGCTAGGAGGGAGTAACCCTGTCCCTGACAAGACAGTCACGAGGCATTTACTAAGAAGCTTCGTCATCTGACTTCCCGGAAACACCTCTGGCAGGGAACTCTGGCAGGGAGTGCTGGCAGGGACCAACAACTTTGTTCTCTCACAGCATCTCTAGCTGCTCTTGTAAAGACCCCCCTGGGCGCCGCTCTCGCACTGGGACTACCAACACCTGCTTTTTTTATTAGAACGTAAGATAGGATCAATGCAGTAACCATGCCAGGCAGGTCTATTTGCTAAAGTTAATAATAGTATTCTTGGCTTTATATCAAGAAATATAAATAATAGAAGACCTAAGGTTATACTTTACCTTTATATATTCTTAGTTATTATTATGTGAGCTCAAGGAGTGGTGGAGGTTGGGATCCTTTGTCTGCTAATCATGAGACGGACATGGCACTCTCATTTAAATTACACTTATTTTACAAATGCAGTTAAAAAAAGGACATCCAAAATAGAACAGTACGTGAAAAGGCCCTAACAAATATGTGGTGTTCAAGTTATGAGTAGCACGTACTGTGAGGGCCTTGTCACGTGCTATATAATTTTGGATACACTTTTTCGATCGCATTAACAAAAATTCGCACTAAAATAGCTTTGTAAGAGAGCTTACTGGTGTTGACCTGACTAGGTTACAACAAACTTGAACCACACTGTAAAACAATTTGTAGTTCTGAATAAATTTTATCTTAGCTCAACTTTTTTTTTAAATCTACATAAAATGGTCAACGGAATGGCATTCCTTAGCGGTTTGTTCCACTCATAAACCACTTTCCTCAACCCTGCCTAAATCCGAATAAATTCAACTTCTCACAAGTGAAGGGGCTGTGGTTCGATTCTGGCAGGGTAAGATTTGCAGGGAAATCTACTTACGCCCCTTGTTTCTATTCATCTAGAAGTAAATAGATTCCTAGGAATTAGTTGCAGGAGCTAGCCGCCAATTTGTGGGTCGCACCATAGGCAAGACAGTCAAATCCACTTACTCTTGTTGCCCCTATATAGCAGAAAATAAACAAACAGAAACTATGTAAAGTAAAAGGACACAAGTGCAACTAATGTGACATTTATTGTGGCAACGTTTCGCTCTCCAGGAGCTTTATCAAGCTCCTGGAGAGCGAAACGTTGCCACAATAAATGTCACATTAGTTGCACTTGTGTCCTTTTACTTTACATATTGTCGGTAATTCTACCAACTTTATTACAAACAGAAACTACTTGACTATTGTAGGTCGTTTTCTGTGCAAGACAAGATGTTTTGTTAGTGGGATGAATTGTAAAGGACCTGCCTAGTATGGGCCAACAGGCCTCCTGCAGTGTTCCTCCTTTCTTATGTTCTTATGTTCTTATAGACAAATAAATCCCCTTACACCTGCTGCCTTTATTTATTTAGCAAAAAAAGGATACCCAAGGGATAGTCGCCTGATATGGGTAGCTTCCTAGAGTTAGAGCATAAGGATCCTAACATATAATCGGTGTTTAGCTTATCCTTCCAGTAGTAAATAACAACAGGAAGGCGTTTTTCAACGATTAAGTGAAGTAAGCCTATGCAGGCTCACTAGAGCCTGCGTGAGCTGGGTAACCCCAGTCTAGAACACACTACCGGCGCCACAGTGTCCCGGAGCGTGTTGTTGGGCCCCTCTCCCTCTCACACAATCCACCCCAACAACCCACAACCCTCCCCACCATGCCACCCTCCATCACACCCTCCTCCACTCCTCACCTCCCTCTTCCACACTTTCCTGCACGCCACCACACCCTTCTCCACCCTCCCTTATGTCATACCGAAGAAGGGGAGGAAAGGGAAGGGCGAGCTTCCACCTCACCTCCCGATAATGCACTTATTTACTCTTTTAATCTCCACTTAATAAAAAATTAAATCTCGGAAATTAAGCTGGGAAATACGGTTAACTAATGCATTCAGGTGGATGGATGTTATCTGGCAGGGAGAGGTCAAGAATGCGACTGTTGACAAGATTCAGGAAACTACTGAGTAAGTCACCAAAACACAGATCTTCCTTTGTATAATTTACGAATAAATGGCATTCTAACACCGACAAAATTTGGATTCTTCAGTCCAAATACACAGATAACTAAGAAAGAGTTTATATAGTGAAACGCTCAGTTTCTCAAGGTACATTACTCGCTCTATTCCTCTCTAGTAGTCTAGTTCTTATATGCACTGCGACATTGTCGTAATCACTTATCTCGTAGCCTTTCTCTCAAGAACACTGTTTAGCTCCTTTAAATCCCCTCAGTTCATCCTCAGTACTGGGCCTAGTCTGGTTACAAACTTCTAGACCTTCTTGAGTTTGTAAACATGTTATATCTGGTGGTGACTCCTTAAGAGTGCTGTATATTCCACGACGGATCTGACACGAGAACACTATAACGTCCTAAAGGGATTCTTTGTTACGACCACTGAAGATTTTCATTAGGCCCAGAAGCTTCGAATACAGTGCGCAAGTTGGAACCCAGGTCCTTCCCTTTCCACCAGTCTATTGGATACTTCATGCCAACCTGTGTTCCCTCTCCGGCCTTCCCATCTCTGACCTCTGTAACCTTACACTTGTTCGGATTATTCTGCCGTAGAATTTTCTACCATTTTCTTTTAGCACTTTAAGCCCTGTTCTTTACTTATTATTATTCATTAGTTTTACATCACTGACCAAAAACGGGGACGTAGAATTCAATTCCCACTGGAAGATCGCTATGTAAATTAGAGACAGAAGTATTCACAAATAACCCTCACATAGGAGAAAGAAGCTTATGACGACGTTTCGGTCCGACTCGGAAAATTTACAAGTGATCAGGCGAGACAAGAAGGCAGTCCTGACTGACGCCTCTGGGTTTCGCGCTCCTCGTGTTTAAATTAAAAATATACTCAAAATGATTCAGAGACACAGGAACCCTGATGCTGGCTAATAAAGCCGGATGAGTGCTGTGAGGTATCTGCTGGATGATTGTGCCAACTCGAGGCCTGGTCATGGACCGGGCCGCGGGGGCGTTAACCCCCGGAACACCCTCCAGGTATACCACCCGAGGCTGCGCCATTAACTATGAGGAGGGAAAAATAGTAAATATCCTGAGCAGTAATTAATTTTCCAGAAGATCAATATGTACAGAGTAGATTGGAGAGAGAGAGAGAGAGAGAGAGAGAGAGAGAGAGAGAGAGAGAGAGAGAGAGAGAGAGAGAGAGAGAGAGAGAGAGAGAGAGAGAGAGAGAGAGAGAGAGAGAGAGAGAGAGTTTTAAAATGATGGACAATGAAGATAAGGTGTAATATAAAAAATGCTGAATAAAAGTGAAAGCATATGTACTTAAAATATAACTAAAAATGTGTATAAAAGGATTGTAGAAAAATAAGAAATATCTTGTAAAAATATGTAAAACAATAGGACCTTAAATTCACAAATAACTAAGACCTGGTACAGAACATTATAGTGTCGAAGACAGTAACCTCAGAGTACAACTTATTAGAAGTTCGCATATCCGCTAGTCTTAATCAGCAAAACATACTGAACCAAGAGGGTATGTTCAACAAATTTAACTTTGTAATGAATGGTTTTGAAAACCGACAAGCTGAAGAATTGAGACACTTATGCAACATATGGGAATCTTTATTGAAGAAACGTTTCGCCACACAGTGGCTTCACCAGTCCAGTACAAAGTAGAAATGGGTAAGGTATTGGACTGATGAAGCCACTGTGTGGGGAAACGTTTCTTCAGTAAGGATTCCCACATGTTGCATAAGTGTCTCAATTCTTCAAATTTAACTTTAGCAAGAACATCACGATTTATTAGCGCCCAAGTTAATAAATCGTGAAACCTAGTGAGAAGATAATATTAAAAACGAGGACTTGAGCCAGTATCTCGAGAGAATGAGCTTAATGGCACTAGAAGTATGCTCCACACACATACCTTTACAAAGGAAGAGGAGGTGTAGGTTGGTAAAGAGGCGTGGCCTCTATAGGCGAAAACGTCGAATAACAGAGCTTCTCAAAGGCAGCAGATTTTCTGGAGCTCGAAAAATAACACTGGCTAGAGAATTGGAAAACGTTCAGTTCGAACTGAATACGTCATACATGTATGGATAAAAGCCATAAACGAAACTGAGAGAAATCCAAAATGCTTATGTGAAAAATCCAAGGCAAAAACATCTGGTATCGGGCCTTTGATTAACGATGGAGCATTGGGGACAAAGAAATGAGCGAAAAACTCAGGTCCCAATATGACTGTGTTCAGAGAGACACTAATGAGCGTAAATATTTATGGCCCAAATAAGTTCTTAATGAACGAGACAAAATGCTACAGACTTTACCATGATCTCTGATATGACCTTAACCCTACTTAACTTCGAAGATGCAGTTAACTGCATGCCAATGCACTCCATCCCAGGCCCAGACTTGCGGAACTCCATGATCATCAAGAACTGCAAAAAACTTTTCTCACATGTTTTAAACATTCTGTGGAGAAGAAGCCTAGACACTAGTTATCCCACGTTAAAAACCGCTGATATTACCCCACTCCACAAAGGTGGAAGTAAAATATTTGAAAAAAAAAAAAGACTGGATTGACGTCTCGCATTATTAAGACTTTAGAAAGAGATTTAAGAAGCAAGACTACCAGTTACATGGAATCACAGCAGTTGGACACCCCAGGTCAACATCAATTCAGAAAAGGTCACTACTGCCTCTCGCAATTGCTAAACCACTATGGCGTGGTCTTGGATACACTAAAGGATAAGCAAAATGCAGATGTAGTATACACTGACTTTGCCGAAGTTTTCGGCAAGTGCGACCATGGGGTAATTGAAAACAATTACCCCATGGACTGATGAAGCCACTGTGTGGCGAAACGTTTCCTTAATAAAGATACCCAAGAGTTGCACATGTGTCTAATTTATCAACGTGTCGGTTCTGTGAACCATTCATCTACAATCCTGTCAGACACTGCAACTTCTTGGGATCTTAATACTTGGGAATTCTTCGCTTGTCTAACCCTTGGGCACGACCTACTTCCACATTGGGCAAATGTGACACCACCTATGACTGCTGCACCTCTCCTACCTACGGTTTATAAGCTCCTTCTCCGCTCATATGCCGTATTCTACTCAAGATTGATGGACTGACCACATCGACTCAAGGTTGAGGGACTGATTACCTCATTCTCCTCCTATTCTTCGAGCTTCTCCTGTGTATGGACTGATGAAGCCACTGTGTGGCGAAACGTTTCCTTAATAAAGATACCCAAGAGTTGCACATGTGTCTAATTTATCAACGTGTCGGTTCTGTGAACCATTCATCTACAAAATTAATTCCACAGGAATAACTGGAAAGGTAGGCAGATGGATATTTAACTTTCTAACATTTAGAACCCCAACAGTGAAATTAGGGGCTGCTACAGTGAAAAGTTCTTTTCCCCAAGACACAATACTCGCTCCACTTCTGGAATGGAAAAATAAACACATAAGCAGTATAATGTGAATCTTTATTGACAAAGTTTCGCCCACACAATGGACCTTATTAAGAGACTTGATAAAGCCCACTGTGTGGGCGAAACGTTATCAATAAAGGATCACATTATACCGCTTATGTGTATATTTTTCCATTGTGTCGGTATTTATACCATTTACGTTCATCGCTCCACTTCTATTTCTCATTCTCATATCTGACACAGACGATACTAGAAGTGGCATCCATAGAAAACACAGCAATCCTCCAAGCTGATATACACCAAATCTTCCAGTGGGCCACTGACAACAGTATGATGTTCATTGAAGACCAATTTCAGTTACTAATTTACAGAAGAATGTAGGAAATAAAAGCAAGATCAGAGTAAAAGACAAATTGAAACCAGTCAATAAAACTCAAGTTCAGTATGAGACGCCTGAGATCTTGCAACTGCAAGATAAAACTGGGACTCAAAACAAGACATGCCAAGCAATTGATGTTACTTTACAGGTCACCCATTCTCTTTAGGCTGGAATATTACTGTGTACTTATGCCCCCTTTCAAGGCAGGAGAAATTACTGAGATGGAAATCTTAGAGAACCTTCACAACCTTTATAAACTCTGTCAAGCACCTAAATTACTTGGAGCATTTGAAGGTCGCTAGAGCTGTACTTCTTAAAACGTAGGCGAGAAAGGTGCATCATAATCTATACCTGGAAGATACTGGAGGGATTGGTTCCTATCCTACACACCGAAATTACTACTAATGATAACAAAAGGCTTGGCAGACTGTGCAGGATACCTCCAATGAAGAGTAGGGGGACCAATGAGTACACTGGGAGCTTAATAAGTGTAAAGGGACTACGACTCTTCAGCACCTTTCCTTCATGTATAAGGAATATTACCAACACACCCATGGCTGTCTTCGAAAAGGAACTCTACAAATTCCTCAAAAACAGTCCATGATCAGTCGGTCGGTGGTGCATACGTTTGAGAGCTGACGGCGGGCACCAACAGCCTGATTAATCAGGCCAGAAACCAGGAAGCCTTCTTTGGGCGACTACAAGTAACCTGGTGCCTGTCATTATGATGATGGTAATGATAAAATTAACTGATAAAAATATAAAAGAAAAATAACACAATAATAATAATAATAATAATAATAATAATAATAATAATAATAATAATAATAATAGCGTACAGATGCATTTTGATCATAATATTTTCTATCAAAATGTTCACATTGACTTATTCCATAGACAGCCACAAAAAAAAAAAAAACATATTTCGTTAAACTGCGTATAGTGTTAGGCTTTAAAGCGAAATATCGTCAGAATAAACTTGCTCTCCACGCTACATCTCTTTATCATAGTACTTGTTGCCTAGCCAAAGCAGGCGATGGACGGCAGGAAAGAGGTGGAGCCACAAACTGTGAATCTTTCCTTCACATACCCAGAACCACCTTTCTACTAAGGACCTTAACCTGACTGACTTTAGAAAGGAGGACTAAGGAAGATATGAACACGAAATACAAGGTAATCAAGGAATCTGACAGAGCGGATAGGGACAAAATCTTTTTTGAAATGCGGGGTTAAGAACGAAGAAATAATTATGCTTAGCAACACACAAGTGCACAGTCTTGCATTTAATTAGACGTATTTATGTATGTAAGTATTGTATCTGTATGATTTAATATGCATACTTCATACTATGGTAGCGCTGAAGAGTGTGACTATACACACGTAGCATACTCTACCCAGAGCATATACTGTATACATTACGTATAACGTATGCACACAATACACACTATACTTTATGTAGCATACTATACCCGCATACCATCACAAGAAGGTTGTGAATCTACATTAAATTAATAATTAATTCGTTTATTCAACGCCAACAACACATCCAAGTTGTATATTACAGCATTGAACCCAACACCATCCTGTGTGTGTGTGTGTGTGTGTGTGTGTGTGTGTGTGTGTGTGTGTGTGTGTGTGTGTGTGTGTGTGTGTGTGTGTGTGTACTCACCTAATTGTACTCACCTAATTGTGGTTGCAGGGGTCGAGACTCAGCTCCTGGCCCCGCCTCTTCACTGATCGCTACTGGGTCCTCTCTGCTTCCTGAGCTTTGTCATACCTCTTCTTAAAACTATGTATGGTTCCTGCCTCCACTACTTCACTTGCTAGGCTATTCCACTTGCTGACAACTCTATGACTGAAGAAATACTTCCTAACGTCCCTGTGACTCGTCTGAGTCTTCAGCTTCCAGTTGTGACCCTTTGTCCCTGTGTCCCCTCTCTGGAACATCCTATCTCTGTCCACCTTGTCTATTCCCCGCAGTATCTTGTATGTCGTTATCATGTCTCCCCTGACCCTTCTGTCCTCCAGTGTCGTCAGTCCGATTTCCCTTAACCTTTCCTCGTACGACATTCCCTTGAGCTCTGGGACTAGCCTTGTTGCAAACCTTTGTACTTTCTCTAACTTCTTGACGTGCTTGACCAGGTGTGGGTTCCAGACTGGTGCTGCATACTCCAGTATGGGCCTAACATACACAGTGTACAGTGTCTTGAACGATTCCTTATTAAGGTATCGGAACGCTATTCTCATGTGTGTGAGTTTGTGAGTGTGTGTGTGTGTGAGTGTGTGAGTGTGTGTGTGTGTGTGTGAGTGTGTGAGTGAGTGTGTGTGTGTGTGTGTGTGTGGAATAAACTTTTCTCAGGAGCTCTTGCCAAAAGTTTATCGTTATTGCTAGGCACGTTCAGCCACTCCCACCTCTTCATTCTGACGACCTCATGTCCAGACTGGAAAACATCAACATCAGCAACAAGAAACTGGTAACTCTAGACGTCACTTTCTTCACAAAAACACGTACCCAGTATCAAGCGCTAAGGACTCTACCACATACAATGATTTGTCTGGAATTACCTTGTGACATTAAGGCCACAATTAATAAATGCTACAAATTCTGTTGCCATGGTTTATGTCTCTGATAGAACTTCTCACTGTGGCAGCCTCTGATTTCACTCTATTCACTGTTATTCTTTGGATTCTGTTTGTTAGGAAACTACATATATACAGCATCTTCCTACTTTTTCAGTTATTTCATTTTGTATGCTGTTACACAATGGTCGCATTTGTCGAAGGCTCTTGCAACGATAGTGTACACTAATACGGCATCCAAGAGGATGTAATGGTCCAGCACCTGCGAGAGACAGGAGCAAATCCCTCTAAAGTCTAAACGCATGTCGTCCTGGGTTGTTCAACTGCTGAGATTTCCTGTGATTATCAGTCTTGCTTCTTGAAAACTCTCCAAAGATTTTGATAATGTGGGATTACCTGGACTTCACATGGAGTCGCTTCCGAAGGTCACCGCCTCCGCGGCTCGGTCTATGATTGCTTCACATGCCACCCTTGTGGATTACGGCTATATGTCAGTTGTATTTAAAGACTTTGTCCAGCAGCCTTAGAAACAACATTAAAAATTCAGTTTTCCAGGCTAAAAGCTGTTATCCTACCTCAGCGCATTTCAAAGCCCAGCCCTATTTGAGGTATACTACCACCACCACCACCCAGGATGCGACCCACAGCCCAGATACCTACTTACTGCTAAGTGAACAAGGGCAGTAGGTGCAAGGAAACATGCCCAGTGTTTCCACACGGCCGAGAACTGAACCAGGGACACTTGGTATGAACCGAGCGTGGTATCAACCAGGCCACAGGGTCACTTTGTGAAACTACTCAGAGGAAGCTTGTTAAAATGTTAAATGAGTAGTCTGTTCAAAGCCAACAAGTTGCACAGCTTACAGAGAAAAATAAATGTGCTTACTAACATTTCCTTTTTTTTTTTGGGGGGGGGGTTATCTACCACTAATTATTTTAATTTACTGATATTTATCCTCTTTTTGATACCGGCTTTCTCGATGAAGGTTAAGTCACATGTGCAACATCTGGTTATCTTTATTGTAAACGTTTCGCCATCCAGTGGCTTTATCAATACAGATTCTAGGACATAACTTGAAGACAGTAGAACTATGTACAAAAGATGAGATAATCAGTCCCTCAGCCTTGGAGTTAGTATGGAGAGCACCGTGGTTGTAGATTCTGAAGAATCCAGAACTATAAATGGCTTCTTGAAGTTAAGTAGGATTAACGTTATGTCAGAAATTATGGAGATGTAGACAGAGTTTTAAGTCTCATCCGTGAAGAACTCCTTCGGATTCGTGACTCAATTATTATTATTATAATAAAAAAGAAGCGCTAAGCCACAAGGGCTATACAGCGCTGCATTCATGACTCAAGAAATCGTAATGACACGATTGCAAACAAACCACAGTACAGGTGGGAATTGAGCCGTGGTTTGTTTCTCCTTCGGATTGTCCATCTTTAGACTGATGTATGGCTCACTGAATAAAAAATGACATTTTGGCTACATTATTTTACTTATCTGTTTATTGTCGTCATGTAAGTTCTATCTTTCTTAAGCATGGGGACGATACTAGATTTGTCCTGGATTTTGCAAATGAGAAAAAGTATTTAGGATTCTAATTGAGCTCAATGTTTTGTTTAACCTGTGTTTCGTTTCGTGAGGAGAGGAGCCTGAGAAGGAAGGGGGGGAGGGAGGGAGGGTTGGTGGAGAGAGCAGCTTGAGAAGTGAGGGTGGGCGGGTGAAGGTGGGCAGCCTTGCGAGCCAGCACACAGGAACAGGATATGAGTCAAGAGGAAGGAAGGGGCCAGGAATGGGGAAGTGACTACATTGTCAAGCCAGGGAGGGAAGATGAGCTCTACATACTCAGCATAGCGTTACATACGGAGGTCATAACAGTAGAGCTCGGCTAACTTTGCTCTTAAAATAATAGATAAGATATTTAGACATTAGTCAGCTGCTGTGGGTCTCATCGTAGGAGAGGACATCAGGAGCCCAGTAGGAATAAGTCACACTGCCTGATTTTCGTGGGTTGAGAAATGGTGTGGTGATACCGACAAGATGTGGAAAGAGACAGTTATGTACAGTTCAGGACATTTATTAAAGGGGTATATATAGGAATCAGATGAAATGTAGCATGGGTAGCACTAGTAGTGGTAGCGATAATAGTAGTGGTTGTGGTGAGACGGGTTGGGTTAGAGGAGGAGGACTTTTGATGGATAGTGCTTCTGACAGTAGTTAAGGTAGCTTCTATGCATTTTTGCCGTCCTAAATCGTCTTCTTTAATTACTAGTCTAGCCTCACTGAATCTCATGAAGTGTCTTGGGTTATCTTGGGTTATTGACCCTTCGGGGTTAATTAATCTCAACAGTGTTCTTCTGCCCAGACATTCCTGCCAGTTTTCATAATCACCTAAAGTTTTGGCTTCCATAACACTACGTGGCAATTTGTTCCACTCATTAATATTATATTTAGGGGATGCGCTAAACCCTTTGATTCCACTGATAAAGAACTTTACTGAGTTGCCATGCCAGTTCCAGTTTGATTAGCCGGCGCAGTCCCGGCCCGGTTTTTGTCCATGAGGTGATTCGGCGCCCATGCCAGTGCGTAAGAATATAAGAAAGAAGGAGCACTATAGCAGGCCTGGATACCTGGAGGTTATTCCGGGGATCAACCCCCCCGCGGCCCGGTCCATGACCAGGCCTCCCGATGGATCAGGGACTAATCAACTAGGCTGTTATTGCTGGCCGCACGCAGTCCAACGTACGAGCCACAGCCCGGCTGATCCGGCACTTACTTTAGGTATCTGTCCAGCTCTCTCTTGAAGGCAGCCAGGGGCTTATTGGCAATTCCCTTAATGCTTGATGGGAGGCTGTTGAACAGTTTTGGGCCCCGGACACTTATGGTGTTTTCCCTTAGTGTACCAATGGCGCCCCTACTTTTTATTGGGAACATTTTGCATCGCCTGCCCAGTCTTTTACTTTCGTAGGGAGTGATTTCTGTGTGCAGATTTGGGACCATTCCTTCCAAGATTTTCCAAGTGTAGATTATGATATCTCTCTCCCTCCTGCGTTCCAACGAGTACAAGTCAAGTGCTTCCAAGCGTTCCCAGTAGTTAAGGTGCTTGACAGAACTTATACGTGCAGTAAAGGATCTCTGTACACTCTCTAGATCTGCGATTTCACTTGCTTTGAATGGAGATGTTAATGTACAGCAGTATTCCAGCCTAGAGAGAACAAGTGATTTGAAAAGGATCATCATTGGCTTGGCATCTCTCGTTTTGAAAGTTTTCATTATCCATCCTATCATTTTCTTTGCATGTGCGATCGTGGCACTGTTGTGATCCTTGAAAGTGAGATCCTCAGACATTACTACTCCCAGGTCCCTTACATTATTTTTCCGCTCTATTGTATGGCCAGAGTCAGTAGTATACTCTGTTCTAGCTATTATCTCCTCCAGTTTTCCATAACGGAGTAATTGGAATTTGTCCTCATTGAACATCATATTGTTTACCGTTGCCCACTGGCAAACTTTGTTTATATCTTCTTGGAGGTTAACCGCGTCCTCAGCAGATGACAGCCTCATGCAGATCCTAGTATCATCCGCAAAGGATGATACGGTGCTGTGGTGTATATCTCTGTCTGTCTGATATGAGGATAAGGAATAAGATGGGGGCGAGTACTGTGCCTTGTGGAACAGAGCTCTTCACTATGGCAGCCTCCGATTTAACTCTGTTGACCCTTTGACTCTTTGTGTTCGATTGGTTAGAAAGTTGAAGGTCCATCTCCCCACTTTCCCAGTTATTCCTTTAGCACGTATTTTATGGGCTATTACGCCATGATCGCATTTGTCAAATGCTTTTGCAAAGTCTGTGTATATTACATCTGCATTCTGATTTTCTTCCAGTGCATCCAAGGCCATGTCATAGTGATCCAGTAGTTGTGAGAGGCAGGAGCGACCTGCCCTGAACCCATGTTGCCCTGGATTGTGCAGATTTTGGGAATCCAGGTGATTTGCAATCCTGCTTCTTAGCATGGGCCTACTGGCCCATGCTAGGCAGGTCTATGTCACATCCACTTAAGAAGGAAGGAGCAATGCATCAGACCTATTTAACCATGCCAGTACTTTCCTTTATGCTAGTTGTTCCAAGGGAGTGTATGAGATCGACGGAAGACTTGACTGAGGGGAATTTGAGTCACACTCTCTTTCCTCTGATTAAACTTGATTACCTCTCATTCCCAAGGCATTGCATGATCCTTACGGGTTTATCACTTTCCCTATCAATAAAATTCTCGTGTATCCAATTGTCCCAAGCGAATCTTGGAAAAGGAACAAAGAAAGAAATTACAGAAAAAAAGCCTAACCTTGCCTACCTTACCTACCACTAGCCAACTCTAACCTAGTTCAAATTGTGATTTTTTCCCGTCTTTCTTTCACCTGTGCAGCTCAGCAATACTGCTTCACACACATCAAGACAGCTGGGCACTGATTCACCACTTGCCTAAAAATAAAGGAACAATTTTAGACCATCCGTACCCACTAAAATCAGTCAATATCGAGGTCGTGGGTACAAATTCCTTCACTGGTAGGGACAAAGTAGATGATGGAGTGATTCACTGATATTATGGGCACTTGTGTCAGGGCTTAAGTGTCCAGTAAAGACATTCCTTCGCTAACACGATCAATAGTTAACCCACATGTAATATACAAGGTATGAACAACTACTCTAAGTACCAGTCAGCCGGGTTATGATGGTTGTGCGGGCCACGAGCACCAACAGCATTTGCAAATGTGGAACACTCGAAAAAAAAAACACATTAAAGATCTTCGGAATCGGTAGACAAGATGTACTCACCTATATGTGGTTGTAGGGGTCGATTCATAGCTCCTGGCCCCGCCTCTTCACTGGTCGATACTAATTCACTCTCTCCCTGCTCCATGAGCTTTATTATACCTCTTCTTAAAGCTATGTATGGAACCTACTTTTATTACTTCACTCTTCAGATTATTCCACTTCCTGACAACTCTAAGGCTAATGAAATACTTCCTAACATCCTCATGACTCATCTGGGTTTTCAGCTTCCAACTGTCTGAGCTTGCTACCATCTGCAGCTCATAAGACTGCCATCCCCACGGGCCCCTTTGAGGCGGGGTAGATGGCAGACCAGAGGCCTAGCTTCTTCCTACGAGCCCCGTGAGGGCGGGGAATGTGGCTAGGCCTGGGGACACTTGGTCCCAAAGATGAGGAGGTACTTGTACCTCCTCCCATGGGAGACTTAAGTCTCGAGACACTCCCCAGATAGGGAGCCAAGGCCGGGTCACCACTACTTGGAAAAGACCCGGGCCGGGAGAATACCGGTGAATAAAAAAAAAAAAAAAAAAAGCTTCCAACTGTGTCCCCTTGTTTCTGTATCCCATCTCTGAAGTATTCGAGCCCTGTGTGTGTGAATGAGAGAGAGAGAGAGAGAGAGAGAGAGAGAGAGAGAGAGAGAGAGAGAGAGAAAAAGAGAGAGAGAGAGAAAAAAAAGAGAGAGAGAGAGAGAGAGAGAGAGAAATCCCCACCCCTACCCTTCCACCCGAGTGCATATTGCATCATACTGTGCAGTAGTCGATGTGGTAGCCAGCATTGGTAAACATGACTAGGAAGTAGGAAAAACTCGACTTCCCGGCTTGATAATATAATGACATGATAGTGAGGAGTGTTATATGAGGCACCAATGTATGTCTGCTTATCCTGGTATTTTTAACAAGGACCCCAATAAGTAAGGCACCAGTTTATGTCAACTTAACCATCGTTAACAAGGACCCTAGTAAGTCACATTATTTCCCTAGATAGGTAGGTGAAGATTGAGATACTTATGCAGCATAAGAACATATGCTAAGAAATTATGTTAAACCCTATTTAAAGATTAAAAGTATTCTTGACTAAAGGTGTGTATATGTTACATGCACGATTAATGGCACTCATGTTGTTGATATGCTTTAAAACGAAACTTGTAAATCAAGCAGTGTCGTACACAAAGTTTCCATTATTCATTAAAATCCCTTTCTTCCGGCTTGTGAGTATCCACCTACCATTGTGCATACACATTTGTGGGTGTCCACATAGAATTATCGGTAGAGATACTTGTGCACTTCAGATTTATTAAAGGAAGCATTTCAGCTTGTGCTACTGGGTTAGTTGCTGTGTTCCTTCCTTAAGTGAATGTGACCTGACCTGACTAGGTTGGGTGGATTGACTTAAGCCGGTAGGAGACTTGGACCTGCCTTGCATGGGCCAGTAGGCCTGCTGCAGTGTTCCTTCTTTCTTATGTTCTTAATTGGAGTGCCTTCCCCCGTCCTAGCATTTAAAACGGATGAAGCCACTCGTGGCGAAACGTTTCCTTTAATAAATGTCCTGAACTCTACATCAGCGGCCTTATTTACAGACTGCCGGTGCCACCGTACCATTTACAGCCACCTAACATTGCACGTAGAGGCATTAAAGACAATAAAGCCACCAGCCGACTCAGTGTTCGAGAACACACTGTTACACAAGGCTGGGCCGCACAGTGGGCCACTCACAAAGCATAATTTGTACAAATTTTTTTTTGTTTACCTCGAGGCTGAGGAGCGCCGCCCAAGGCTATATCCACCCTTGTAACCCCCCCTCTCCCCTTCCTCCAGGCCACCACGCTCGTCACCCACCGTCCTCCAGTATAACAAAGAAACTACATCTTTCACTCAACTACTGACGCTCTCACGTGCGACAGGGGGACGCCAGGTCAATATTTAGCTCGTGCTGGCACGTAAAACGCGACAAAGAAATATAGAGAGAGAATATTTCAGTCGGGGAAAATCAATTCTTTGTGGCCTGGCTGCTCTTACTCACCCCCTTGGGAGGGGGAGGCGGGGAAGGGGAGTGCAATGGGACGGGTGATGGGGAGGGACTGAGGGGAAGGGGGGACGTGTTTATAAACAAAGAGAGCCACGTGAGGAAGGGCTGGCATGCACCACCACTAGTGTGGGGGTTCCCACCACTAGTGTGGGAGTTCCCACCAAAATATTCCCAGAGTGAAACCCTCCGAAGAGGCGCCTGCCACCAACACTATCACCACCACTACCACCACCATTACCACCAACACATTACCACAACCACTACTTCACTACCACTACACTACCACTATCCCTACTACACTACCACCACTACTATCACCAGAACAATTCCTGATCAGCCGGAGTGTGGTGCAAATGTTTGATTGCGGCCAGCGGGCACTAACAGCTTGATCGATCAGGCCAGCATCCAGAATGCCTGGTCTGAGACCGGGCCGCGGGGGCGGTGACCTCCAGAAACAACTCCAGGTAAAAAACCATCACCTCTATTGCCGCCACCACCACACCATCATCATAACCACACTACCACCACCACCACCATCATCATCACCACACTACCACCACCACCATCATCACCACACTACCACCACCACCATCATCATCACCACACTACCACCACCATCATCATCATCACCACACTACCACCACCACCATCATCATCACCACACTACCACCACCATCATCATCATCACCACACTACCACCACCACCATCATCACCACACTACCACCACCACCATCATCAGTAGTACGACAATCACTACCATCACCACCACCAAAAATATCACACAATACACAAAGTAGACGTAGTAGCTACCAGTGAAGAGGCGGGGCCAGGAGCTGTCACTCGACCCCTGCAACCACAAATAGGTATGTACAAATATATCAGTACACACACCAGTCTACGTACACGTAAGGTACATTTGTTGATGGTACTTCATGGACATACATTGGCACAGTATATGGGAGTAAATATTTCTTATGTGTACTTGAGCATGACAATTTATCCAGGCAGGATGTTAGAGGGTGAGGCAGGAAAGGAATATGATGTCCCCCCTCACATCCCCCCCTCTCTCACGCTGTTACAAGGTCACCCAGTGAAGGGGTGGCAATGGAGGGTGACCTGCAGTAGGGGTGGCGGAGGAGGGTGACTTGTTCATTCTGATGGTAGGTAGATACCCAGGAGAGTGATAAAGACTATAATAAGAGAAAATTAGAATACTAGAGGGAGTAGGGATAAAATGAGCGTAGAAATTTGAAGATGAGGATACTAGGAAACTGAAGGATGAACTGGGCAGGTTCATCTTGTCATCGCAAGTGGCTAATGAAGTTTCATGCAAACACAAGTAAGGTTCTAATTCTAGGAAAGAGAATAAATATGGCACTTATAAGGTTACCTGGAGGTTATTCCGGGGATCAACGCCCCCGCGGCCCGGTCCATGACCAGGCCTCCCGATGGATCAGGGCCTGATAAACTAGGCTGTTACTGCTGGCCGCACGCAGTCCATAATGTAGATTTTATTCATAATGAATATAAAAATTACTTAGTTTTGATTCGCAGAAATTTAAAGCCAAGACAATAGTGAAGATTAAGACACTTATGCAGCATATAGGAATCTTTCGCAATGAAGTGTTCGCAATGAAGCTAACAGAATTCTTGTCTTCTTATCAAGAGGTATAAATCAAAGAAATCCCAAGGTTATACTTCATCTAAATCTTCGGTAAGGCTTCATCTAAATGCGGACATAAATGCGCTAGAAGACACACAGACATGGATGAAATTGATCTCATGCATCAGAAACCTTTTCTACAAAGATTGTTTGAAGGTATTCACTTTGTAGGTGAGTGGAATAAACCCCCAGGTAGCGTCACTGAGGCAAGAACTTTAGGTAGTTTTAAATATAGGTTGGACGGTTACATTAGTGAGCGTGAGTTGAGCCTGCCAAGCATGGACCAGTAGGCCTGGTTTAGAAAGACACGTAAGCAAACACTATGACATATTTATTAGAAAACGTTTCGGTCCTGGGACCTTGATCACTTCTAACATCAGTGTCTTTCTAAACCAACTTGTCGGTATTTATTACCAAGGTTTATACCACCAGTAGGCCTACAGCGGTGATCCTTCATTCTTGTTCTTATTAAGGTAAAAAATATTCCGCAAGGACATATGAAAGCACAGCTTCATACTTAGGTATCCCTAGAGAGGTACCATGAAGTGCTTCACAAATTTAAGGTTTTCGTGTTCTTAAAATGCATCATCCGATCGGCGTCGAATTTTCCACGCTGGCGAACTACAATTAGGAAAAGTTTGGGCAGCTATTGATATATGGAGGTGCCCTCTAGTCAGTTTTACATAGACCATTCTTGTCAGATGTAATGTGATGTACTCAGGAACTTTTCCGCTGTAATTATATAGGACTTCCATGCAGCCCCTTAGTTGGTTAAGCTTTTGTTTCGGAATATAGAGTAAGCATTTTGTATGGGCGTTAATTATGGTGTAATATATTAATTGGCTCCTACAATAAACCTTTTTAAAGTCATTTACATACTATTAAAATAAATAATGTTAACATGTTGCATTACATAAACTGTGGCATTTATATACACATATTAGTTTTGACTGAATTAATATTGAATTTGTTTACTTGTGCATGGCTTGAGGTAAGGGACGTCACCACTCCCCCTCCTCCTGTCCCTATTCATCCAAGCTGGAGCAACCCCTTCCTGTATCACACTGGATTACCTCGCATTTCCCAGACGCTGTATGATCTCTACGGCCTCAGCGTTTCTCCCATGAGTATAATGCTGACTACTCAAAGAATTTCTAAATTCTCCCAGTGAGTACATTCTAGATAATGCGTCATCTCCCACCAGTTACGGAACACAGTAATATAACTGCTGTGCGATGTAAATAGTTTAGAAAACAGACTAGTTGAAGAATGAGTGAACGCCATCATAAGTTTGTCTCCTATGCACGGGGTATTTGTGTATTAAAACCACAGTCTGTAAAAACTTGCATTTGTGGTCACAGTGGTGCCTGTGCTAACCTTCCTATGGTGTAGAAATATACCTAGTTGGATGAATCTTATTGTGGCTAGCTGGTCTAGTGGCTAACGCGACGGGCTGGAGTTTTGAGACTCTATGACCGCGGGTTCAATCCCGACCGGGGGTATGGTTTGTTTGCAATCATGTCATTACGATTTCTTGAGTCAACCACAGTCCTCCTGGAATGTTAGATCCTGTGTCGGAAAACTCCAGTACCTATGAGAAGTATTCAAGTTTTGGGTAAAATTGATAAAGCTTTACATTGACTGAAACAAAGTCCTAATGTAAGCTTCGTCTGCAACGCGATTCTGTTTTTACCGTGATGGTGGCAACAGAGGCATGGCAACATTAGCAACAAAAGTCCACACGTGATTATTGAGGGCGTTAAGGTGTGGAGGTGAGGCACAAGTGCGTGGAGTCTTCATACAGTACATTAAACATACACTTCACTAACCGGTTATCCTGCCGGGAAGACAAGATATGGACAAGCAGGGTGATTCAAAGACATCTGTAGCATAACAAGCCTTTCTTAGACAACTTTTCGCTCAGAGGTAAGCTTTTTTTTATGAATCGAAGCAACTACATTTGAACTAAACGTCTAATGATAAGCACATTAACATATATCACTATCCGTCTACCGTACAAGACACACAGTATAACACTTCTATCACTGGTTATCACAGACACAACGCTAGGTGTCTGTGAGCTTCTATCAGTGGTTATCACAGACACAACGCTAGGTGTCTGTGGGCTTCTATCACTAGTTATCACAGACAACGCTAGGTGTCTCTAAGCTTCTATCACTAGTTATCACAGACACAGTGCTAGGTGTCTGTGAGCTTCTATCACTGGTTATCACAGACACAACGCTAGGTGTCTGTGGGCTTCTATCACTGGTTATCACAGACACAACGCTAGGTGTCTGTAAGCTTCTATCACTGGTTATCACAGACACAACGCTAGGTGTCTGTGAGCTTCTATCACTGGTTATCACAGACACAACACTAGGTGTCTGTGAACTTCTATCACTGGTTATCACAGACACAACGCTAGTTGTCTGTAAGCTTCTATCACTGGTTATCACAGACACAATGCCAGGTGTCTCCTAGTACCTAAGAAGGATGGTACTTGGCGCCCAGTGATTGACTTTAGGAAGTTAAATGCGAAAACTATTCCAGATCGCTTCCCACTCCCTGTACTGGGTGATCTTTTACATAACATCGGAGATAACAAAGTCTTTTCAACCCTGGACTTGTTACAAGGGTTTTGGCAAGTCCCTCTTCACGAGGACAGCCAAGAGCTAACTGCATTCTCCACTCCTACAGGTCATTATCACTTCCTCCGTATGGCGTTTGGATTACGATCCTCCCCTATCACGTTCTCAAGGCTCATGACTAATATCTTTAGAGGTCTCATAGGTAATGCACTTATGGTGTACTTAGATGACGTAATCGTCATGTCTAAAGACGTGGATACACACTTGAAAAGACTTGATGTAGTACTTGGTAAGGTTGAAGAAGCCAATTTAAAGATCAAACTGTCTAAATGTCAATTTTTCAGATCAGAAATTAAGTTTCTTGGTCACATAGTCACTCCTAGAGGGGTTACGACTGACCAAAGTAAAGTAACTGCAGTACTAAATTTTCCAACTCCCAAAACTGCTGATGCTGTAAGATCCTTTGTGGGCTTAGCAGGTTTTTATAGATCTTTCATTGCCAATTATTCTTCCATAGCTGCTCCTCTAACTGAGTTGCTTAAGAAAGATGCTCCTTTTGTTTGGACCTTCTGTCAAGAAAGAGCATTCCAAACTCTAAAAGAAAAGCTAACATCTGCTCCAATTTTGAAATTTCCAGATTTTTCTAAGCCCTTCTATCTGACAACTGATGCTAGTTCTATTGGCATAGGTGCCGTACTAGCTCAGAAGACTGATGGCAAGTACAACGCAGTTGTATTTGCTAGCAGAGTCCTTACGAAGGCTGAACGTAATTATACAGTAACTGAGCAAGAAGCTTTAGGAATAGTATGGTCTTTAAAGCACTTCCGAGACATTATTTATCAGTACTTTGTTCATGTCTTGACAGACCATGCTCGACTGATACCTTTATTCCAGAACAAACAACCTACTGGAAGGTTAGCCAGATGGACCTTGACTATCCAAGAGTTCAATCCCACCTTTGAACACTTACCTGGCAAGTAAAATGTAGTCACAGATGCCTTATCGCGACATGTTAGTATAGTAACTGCAGACCCTCCATTTATTGCTGAGGATGTAAAGAATGCTCAACGAACAGATCCCATGTGGTCTGGTGCGATTCGATTCCTGCTCCAGGAAGATCTTATTCTGACTGTGAAGCCACCAGCACCCATCAGTGACTTTGTCATGAACCAAGAATTACTGTATCGAACAGCCGAGTTGGGTACTCCTAGCAGAAGAGTTTACCAGTTAGTAATTCCACAGTCACTAGTGAATGTAGCCTTACAGCTAGTTCACGATGTTCCAGGTGTTGCACAACCTGGTATGGATCGTTCAGTAAAACAAGCCAGATTGAAATACTTTTGGCCTCGTATGGCAACTGATATTTCTGAGTATGTTAAGAAATGTAGTGTCTGCATGCAACATAAAGGTAATGCTAATGGTCCTAATCCAATCCAAGTGTATCCAACTACTAGTGAACCATGGGAAAGAGTTGCGCTAGATTTGTTAACTAATTTCCAATGTTCCCTCCAGGGCAACAAACATCTATGTGTTATGGTAGATCATTTCACCAGATATTGTGAGTTAGTATTGCAGATAAGACTGCCGAGACAGTAGCAAAGCATTTAAAGAATGCATTATCTGCAGACATACCACCCCTAAGTCCCTAGTAACAGATAATGGAGGTGAATTCTGTAATGAGATTCTTGAAAATTTGTGTACCTTGTACAAGATCTCTAAATCCACCATTGTTCCTCATCATCCTGCCAGCACTGCGTTAGCGGAACGTACCAATAAGAAAGTACTTGATGTCTTGAGAGCCACTATCAATCCCAACAGTGAAACTTGGGATGAAGTTATACCTGATGTGCAGTGTGCTATAAATTCTGCTTACAATGTTTCTATAGGTGACACTCCACATTATGCATTGTATGGTGTAGATAAACGTTTGCCTTATGAATTGTTATATTCTAATCCGAAACCAAATTACAACCCTGATGATTTCATAGCAACTCATACCAGCTTAGCTCAAAGTGTTTTTAGAAGAATCCGTGAAACACTTCATAAATCAACAGCAGAATTTACAAGAGTCACAAACACTCGAGCAAAGTCATCCAAAATCAAAGTAGGTTCGAGAGTTATGCTGACTAACTTTAACAAAACGTCTGCAATGCCTAAGCTTGATCAAAAGTTTGTTGGTCCTTATCGAGTAGTTGAACATATCACTGGTAATAAGTATAAGGTTAGAGAAATTAGTACTGGTCAGTATAAAGAATCGCATTTAGATCATATGAAGTTAGTATGTGATGATAATGATGTTCCAACCCAGACTAATGTGACAGACTCTGACAATCCTCCTGATCCTGTACTCTCTATCTCTGATACTCAGTCAGACGATCAACCTGAATGTCGTTATTCCCTATGTACACGACAGGTATTGAGAAATCCTCAAGTATCATTTGTTACTTCCAATTCAGATTTGCCTCAAATACAGCATGAGTTAGCCAGTGCAACAGAGTTTGATCCTCCCAGAGATGACACCCATTCTGCATATATCAATCTCACCCTAGCAGAGTTGGGGTTAAATGTAAATAACCTGTATAGATGAATAATTACAGTATCAACTTATCATAATTCAATAATTTTTTTTTGTGTTCACGTTCTCTCCGAATTCTGAGAGTTAACAGTCTAGATTTGAGTGCACCGAATCTGCCTTTCTGTTAAACACTTCTTTCTTTGTATATATTCCTTCCTCAGAATCCGTAGATCACATGAATACAGATCGATTGATCAAATTTTTTTTTATCACTTCTATTGTGTAATCCCAACGTTGAGTTTCATTCGATGAGTTGTGCTATATTATACCTTGTATTGCATTACAGTTTCATTACAGTTTCAATTACGTAAGCTTCCATTCCAATATTCTACTTATATATGTTATAATGTTCAATTGTTGTGTACTTTGACATTGTATAGAATCAGCCCAAGCCGTACACCTGCCGTCTCTAGCTTGTATTAGTTGTATGTCGGGACGACATACGTTAGCGTCGCCGAGCTCTCAGTAGTAGTACCAGTTCCTAGTAACCAGTTACCAGTAACCAGTGTACCAGTAGATGACTCACTACCAACCGTCTGCGTGAATCACTGACTGATTATTCATATTACTGCTGACCATAGCAGGATTTCAAACACCCTCACCCGTAGGCACTTGTGGGTCAGTCGAAGATAGGGAGCAGAGAGAGGCAGGTCGGCTGTTGGCGCTTCCCATACTTCCCGATATATATTATAAGTACTACCAGCCTACGTGAGTATTTTTACCCATCCACGTATCGAAAAACCCACTTGACACTATCACTGGTTATCACAGACAACGCTAGGTGCCTGTAAGCTTCTATCACTGGTTATCACAGACACAACGCTCGGTGTCTGTAAGCTTCTATTACTGGTTATCACAGACACAACGCTAGGTGTTTGTGAGTTTCTATCACTGGTTGTCACAGACACAACGCTAGGTGTCTGTGAGCTTCTATCAATGGTTATCACAGACACAACGCTAGGTGTCTGTGAGTTTCTATCACTGGTTGTCACAGACACAACGCTAGGTGTCTGTAAGCTTCTATCACTGGTTATCACAGACACAACGCTAGGTGTCTGTGAGCTTCTATCACTGGTTATCACAGACACAAGGCTAGGTGTTTGTAAGCTTCTATCACTGGTTATCACAGACACAACGCTAGGTGTCTGTGGGCTTCTATCAGTAGTTATCACAGACACAACGCTAGATGTCTGTGAGCTTCTATCACTAGTTATCACAGACACAACGCTAGGTGTCTGTAAGCTTCTATCAGTGGTTATCACAGACACAACGCTAGGTGTCTGTGATCTTCTATCACTAGTTATCACAGACACAACGCTAGGTGTCTGTGGGCTTCTATCACTAGTTATCACAGACACAACGCTAGGTGTCTGTGATCTTCTATCACTGGTTATCACAGACACAACGCTAGGTGAAAGTTAAGACACATGTGCAACATCTGGATATCTTTATTGTAGTAGACGTTTCGCCATCCAGTGGCTTTATCAATACAGATTCTAGGACATAATAGGAAGACAGTAGAACTATATACAAAAGATGAGGTAATCAGTCCCTCGGCCTTGGAGTTAGTGTTCACAGCATCGTGGTGGAGGAGAGTCTGGAGCAAAGGCAAGAAGACTGGCGCTTTTTATAGGCGTCAGTGAATGGGACGGGCAGCAGACGAGGTCAGTCACTGGTAGGCGGGATTCCCCAGTGGAAGTAGGTCCTTCCCAAAGAGATGGGTTAGTTGCAGCAGCCGTGAAGAAGGTCTTGTAGATGTCCTCTGAACCAAGATTCCATGATGTTGCAGTGTCTGACAAGTTGTGCAAAGAAAGGTATAAAATACCGACAATATGAAAGTTAAGACACATGTGCAACATCTGGATATCTTTATTGTAGTAGACGTTTCGCCATCCAGTGGCTTTATCAATACAGATTCTAGGACATAATAGGAAGACAGTAGAACTATATACAAAAGATGAGGTAATCAGTCCCTCGGCCTTGGAGTTAGTGTTCACAGCATCGTGGTGGAGGAGAGTCTGGAGCAAAGGCAAGAAGACTGGCGCTTTTTATAGGCGTCAGTGAATGGGACGGGCAGCAGACGAGGTCAGTCACTGGTAGGCGGGATTCCCCAGTGGAAGTAGGTCCTTCCCAAAGAGATGGGTTAGTTGCAGCAGCCGTGAAGAAGGTCTTGTAGATGTCCTCTGAACCAAGATTCCATGATGTTGCAGTGTCTGACAAGTTGTGCAAAGAAAGGTATAAAATACCGACAATATGAAAGTTAAGACACATGTGCAACATCTGGATATCTTTATTGTAGTAGACGTTTCGCCATCCAGTGGCTTTATCAATACAGATTCTAGGACATAATAGGAAGACAGTAGAACTATATACAAAAGATGAGGTAATCAGTCCCTCGGCCTTGGAGTTAGTGTTCACAGCATCGTGGTGGAGGAGAGTCTGGAGCAAAGGCAAGAAGACTGGCGCTTTTTATAGGCGTCAGTGAATGGGACGGGCAGCAGACGAGGTCAGTCACTGGTAGGCGGGATTCCCCAGTGGAAGTAGGTCCTTCCCAAAGAGATGGGTTAGTTGCAGCAGCCGTGAAGAAGGTCTTGTAGATGTCCTCTGAACCAAGATTCCATGATGTTGCAGTGTCTGACAAGTTGTGCAAAGAAAGGTATAAAATACAGACAATATGAAAGTTAAGACACATGTGCAACATCTGGATATCTTTATTGTAGTAGACGTTTCGCCATCCAGTGGCTTTATCAATACAGATTCTAGGACATAATAGGAAGACAGACACTGCAACATCATGGAATCTTGGTTCAGAGGACATCTACAAGACCTTCTTCACGGCTGCTGCAACTAACCCATCTCTTTGGGAAGGACCTACTTCCACTGGGGAATCCCGCCTACCAGTGACTGACCTCGTCTGCTGCCCGTCCCATTCACTGACGCCTATAAAAAGCGCCAGTCTTCTTGCCTTTGCTCCAGACTCTCCTCCACCACGATGCTGTGAACACTAACTCCAAGGCCGAGGGACTGATTACCTCATCTTTTGTATATAGTTCTACTGTCTTCCTATTATGTCCTAGAATCTGTATTGATAAAGCCACTGGATGGCGAAACGTCTACTACAATAAAGATATCCAGATGTTGCACATGTGTCTTAACTTTCATATTGTCGGTATTTTATACCTTTCTTTGCACAACTTGTCAGACACTGCAACATCATGGAATCTTGGTTCAGAGGACATCTACAAGACCTTCTTCACGGCTGCTGCAACTAACCCATCTCTTTGGGAAGGACCTACTTCCACTGGGGAATCCCGCCTACCAGTGACTGACCTCGTCTGCTGCCCGTCCCATTCACTGACGCCTATAAAAAGCGCCAGTCTTCTTGCCTTTGCTCCAGACTCTCCTCCACCACGATGCTGTGAACACTAACTCCAAGGCCGAGGGACTGATTACCTCATCTTTTGTATATAGTTCTACTGTCTTCCTATTATGTCCTAGAATCTGTATTGATAAAGCCACTGGATGGCGAAACGTCTACTACAATAAAGATATCCAGATGTTGCACATGTGTCTTAACTTTCATATTGTCGGTATTTTATACCTTTCTTTGCACAACGCTAGGTGTCTGTGGGCTTCTGTCACTGGTTATCACAGACCTTGAAAAAGTTTCGTGCATGCCAACACAACGGACCATTAGTCCTTGTTGCCGCGGAAGAGTTCAAGGCTTGTGTCCTGGCAACACGCAGCCTAGGGAAAAGAAACACGTTGCGGAACTAGTTTTTGTTGGGGCAACGTTTCGCTCAAAGAGTTTCATCAAACAGCATAATTCAATAAATCTCTAAAAGAGAGAAATATTGTCCCGATAGTACTGATGTCAGTACTATATTTTAACAGGAATATTATGTGAATTCTGACAACTAGGAACATGCATTATATATTGAAACTTTTCACAATGAACTAAAGTTTCGTATTTGTTAATTTTCAGGAAGTAAATGCTGTTTTAAAATGGTCAAAAACGGTAGCACACAGGGAGAAAGGCTCAGGTCTATATTATTCAGTACTCTATCACAACAACTAGTCCAATTTTCCTTATTCTAAACTTAACCAAGATTGATAAGAAACATGTGCAGCAGTTAGGTAACTTTATTTCGAAACGTTTCGCCTACACAGTATCCTTTTTCAGTCGAGTACAGAAGAGGCAGCAGAAGCAGTAGAGATGTAAAGACTATGTATGTAAGTCCAACACCCTTGAAGACTGACCACCTGAAAACTACGTATTGAAGGGTGATGGACTGATTGCATCGTCTTTACATCTCTTCTGTTTCTGCTGCCTCTTCTGTACTCGACTGAAAAAGGATACGGTGTAGGCGAAACGTTTCCGAGTAAAATTACCTAATTGTTGCACATGTGTCTTACTTATCAACTTGTGGGTATTGTATACCATTACGATATTTACCCGTGATTACTCAGCTATGCTCACAACCTCGTGGTAATTACGTCTGGGAATGGTGTAAACACCGCCAGGTTCAACAAGCTTCGAACCTCCTATCCACCACTTGTAGAAAACTCGGAATGCCAATTTAGACCGAGAAATCATGGGCAATAATGATCAATGAAAATAACCCAGACATCAGATCTTACAGAATGTCGAACTGGTGTTCAGATTGATACAAAAACTTAACGTTTCAGTATCAGGTCTCGGAACACTCCCCTAGAATCAAGGCCATGACAGCCACGATAGAGCTGCAAGCAGTTCGCTTCCTTACTAACTCCGGTGCGCCAGCTGTGATCCACACCTCCATCAAAGAAAAGCGCAGAGAGGCAGGAAAAAATAGTCACACGAGGTATGGTTAAGATGTCTAGTGAACTAGATCAATCCGACTCAGAGATTTAGCTCTCAGTTCCAAGGAAGAAACGAAGGGTCCATTAACGCCTATTTAGTGCTCAAGATTCATCATGGGCCCGTTTTCTTTCAGCTGAGAACCATGGTTGATGAAAGACACCGCTGCCTGCGTGATAGCTGCTGGAAAAACGGACTGGCCTGCCAAAAAAGAAGTATACTCCACCGGAACCGGCAGAAACTGTCATATTTCGTCCCTTGGCGAGGATATATCTTTGCAACTTTGCAACGTGAAGTACAGCCTGAAGGTTCCTATTGCATCTGGAGTCTATCACAACGGATAATCTAGTGAATGGAGTTTTTCCGGCCACTGCTTCATGCTGCAAACTGAGTTAGTGGCCATCCAACCTCTTGTTTCACAACAGCATCATCAGCACCTTGTTCTTTACACGCATTTCATAGGTACTCTCCAGTCTCTTGAGACGCTCAACTACAGGACAACGTAAGACTCGTCACATCTTGAGCTTCTTGCACATACTAGATGTACAGGAAAGTATAACCACCCGACTGAATACCAAGCCACGTTGTATATATAAAGGAAACACGACAAGATTAAGCTGCTAAATTATCCACCAGAGATGAAGAGATATTCGTCCCTTATAAGACTGTAACATAAAAAAAAAAGAAACGAGAGTCTTTCAGCTATACATTAAGATCAGAATGGTGGTGTGAAAGTGCTTCACAGCACCAACCCCCACTCGACAACATGATTTTACCAGACGTCAACACACAGCTGCACATTGGCTACTTCACCAAATAGAAAATTGAAAATGTTTCAGAAAAAGAATGCTAACACTGCTCTCCTATTTGAACACAACAATTAATACACTATCTGCTAGACTGCCAGGTCACACTACCACTAAGAAGTCACCTTCCACACCACCACTGAGCCAAGAACCAGTCAAAACTGCAACTTGTATTCCTAAGGGGCAAATAATCACATTAACGGCGTACCCACCCACCCCCTTCCACAAGAACCCCCATTCCTAAATAAAATTACTGTTATAAAGGAAGTAACCCTTTGTGCTCCTGGAACACCTCCAGAGGAGGTGGACCAGCAACAAGAGAAGGCTGAGGCATGAAGATTAGGAATCACTAGAGATGTGGGTCATCAGATCTAGGTGGGAGCCACACCCACTTATATCCAGGTGTACACAGACCACGGCACCAGGGTGCTCATCACCAGGACTCCACACTGGAATATATAAGAACACAGGAACAAAGCAGTACTTAGATAGAGTTCCGCACCATAGACTGTTAAAGAAAGTGGCAGCTCATGGCATTGGGGGAAAAGTGCTCTCGTGGATCGAGTCATGGCTCACTGACAGGAAGCAGAGAGTGTCCATAAATGGGGTTAAATCCGAGTGGGGATCTGTAACAAGTGGCGTTCCACAGGGATCAGTTTTGGGCCCGTTGTTGTTTATAATATATATCAATGATCTTGATGAGGGAATTACTAGTGATATGAGCAAATTCGCCGATGACACAAAGATAGGTAGGATAATTGATTCAAACGTAGATGTTATGGAACTTCAGGAGGATTTAAACAAACTCTATTCTTGGTCAGAAAAGTGGCAGATGCAGTTCAATGTAGGTAAATGCAAGGTTCTGAAGCTTGGGAGTGCCCATAACCCTAGTACTTATAAGTTAAATGATGTAGAACTTAGCCATACAGGTTGCGAAAAGGACTTGGGGGTTATGGTGAGCAGCAACCTTAAACCAAGACAGCAATGCCTAAGCGTACGTAATAAGGCAAATAGATTACTGGGATTTATATCAAGAAGTGTAAGCAACAGAAGTCCAGAGGTCATACTGCAGCTTTATACATCATTAGTAAGGCAGCTCAATTCTGGTCTCCATATTACAGAATGGACATAAATTCGTTAGAAAACATTCAGCGTAGGATGACTAAATTAATACATAGCATTAGAAATCTTCCTTATGAAGAAAGATTGAAGACTCTTAAGTTACATTCACTTGTTAGACGAAGAATGAGGGGAGACCTGATCGAAGTGTATAAGTGGAAGATAGGTATTAATAAAGGGGATATTAATAAGGTCTTGAGGATGTCTCTTCAAGAGAGAACCCGCAGTAATGGATTTAAATTAGATAAGTTTAGATTTAGAAAGGACATAGGAAAGTATTGGTTTGGAAATAGGGTAGTTGATGAGTGGAACAGTCTACCTAGTTGGGTTATTGAGGCTAGGACTTTGGGTAGTTTCAAATTTAGGTTGGATAAGTGCATGAGTGGGAGGGGTTGGATTTGAGTGGGACTTTCACATCAGAGCTTATTTCTTGGGTGGCATTGAAAATTGGGTTGGGCAAATGTTTTGTTAGTGGGATGAATTGCAAAGGACCTGCCTAGTATGGGCCAACAGGCCTCCTGCAGTGTTCCTCCTTTCTTATGTTCTTATGTTGTAATAAAGTTGGTAGAATTACCTCACTCTGAGCCTTTATATACCCTCTGTGTCTATGTATTGTTTGTAATGGCTTGATAAAGCTCCTGGAGAGCGAAACGTTGCCACAATAAATGTCACATTAGTTGCACTTGTGTCCTTTTACTTTACATGTTCTTATGTTGTTCTTATGGCTCATAATAGCCAATTCTTACTCAGGTACATCTAATCTGTTTTTAATTTTACAGAGAGTATTTGTTTCTTTGCTTTATAAAACAGATGTATGTGTTACGTTAAGTTATATCACTAGTTTATGGAAATAAGTCACTCAGTCTGATTTTTTTGGGTTATCCTAGGTTCTCTACACATATGCTGCTATGTATGATAATTCTATGTAACTGTATTTGTGTATACCTGAATAAACTTACGTACTTACTTACTTATTGGCATTTTATATTTTGTTTGATACAAATGTCACTACTGCTACTCTCAAGTCCCTTCCAATCATTTACAATTCTGTTGCTAACTCGAGTGTTTTCGGGTATCTTTTCTAAATTCTAAATTTGCCTAGTTTGAATCCACTAATGTGTATTCTTTCTTGGTTAGATATTCTCAGCACCTCAGTATATTTATTCCTACATTCCATTTATACACTTTAATCATCTTCCTTTTCAATCTTCTCACCAGTTAATGTCTTATAAAGTATAAGTTAAATGCTCTTAATATTCAGGAGATTTTTTTTAATACGGTGGTTTAATTTTGCCTTTTTTAGCAGCTTATTTCTAATCATTGTTTAATTTAGAGAGCAGAGGTACACTGACTATGAGGAATCACGAATAATGTATGGGTAGGTGAGGAAAGGTTTGTCAGGAAACAGGACAAGTGTTCCCTGACGCGGGTCTTAGTCATATGATGACCCGCAGCTGGAGCTTTTGGTCATTTGACCGAGGCCTTCCGCTAGCTTACCTTTAAAATTATGGTTATAAATATAACTGATGTATGGAGATGGTGGTGGTGGAAACACAAGTATGAAAGTTAAGACACATGTGCAACATCTGGATATCTTTATTGTAGTAGACGTTTCGCCATCCAGTGGCTTTATCAATACAGATTCTAGGACATAATAGGAAGACAGTAGAACTATATACAAAAGATGAGGTAATCAGTCCCTCGGCCTTGGAGTTAGTGTTCACAGCATCGTGGTGGAGGAGGATCTGGAGCAAAGACAAGAAGACTGACGGTTATATAGTAGTACAGACCAAGCTTTGTTTCAGACGACATTTCAACTTCATAAAGCTGAATGAGCTAAACTTCTAAAATAATGGTTTGCTGTATTATGAGTCTTTATATCCATGTACATTGTTGTAGTATAACGTGTATGTACTGGTAGTAATATATACAATAGGTAAATGGACGCATATGCAACTTAATGAGACAGATGTAAAGACAACGTTTCGCCCACCAGGATACACCAAGGCCTGTAGTAACCGATCGTAAACAAAGTCCTATGCAAGGAACAAAGCACAAAAAAGGACAAAGACAGTTTTTATGAGTACCTGTATATTCCATCCACCAATATTTGTAATATATACAGAGTGCAGTAGAGCAGCAAAATAAGAGAGCAGAGCTCACTCACTCGCTGCGATTTGCTTAAAACTCATACAAGAGAGAGACCAGTATGTGTACTCAACCTGCTACTGAGAGACTGACTCCAACCAGGGGTGTAAGTACAACATCAGTATTCGACTGAAGAAGCCTACTGTGTAGGCGAAACGTTTCGGAATAAAGTTGTCTAACTGTTGCATATGTGTCTTACCTAACAACCTGTCGGTATTGTATACCATTTTGATGTTCATCAGTTCTGCTGGAGTCAGCCTCTCACTGAAGTGGTTGACTTGTAAACCTGGCAGGGAATCAGCGCACCTTGGGGACCCCTACAGCCATACCACCTTAACTGCCAGTGTGGTTGGTACACAGGGAGTGGAAGAAGTGGTTATGTGATGAACACAGAATATATTGTAATGTATTCGGCGTGTCAAACACCAATATGAAACGTTACTTAAATGTCTTATTATGCATTGTTGACTTGGCTTCAAATATCTGATAATATAGCGTAGAGGTACTTTTTTAAACTGAGCCATTATTATAATTACTAACAAACACCCCCTGTGGATCCTCGGCAATGCTATTTCTTGGTCAAATATTGTTTTAGGAGATATTAGAAAAAATCAATTATATAGTCTATAATTTTCCTTTGAGGGACTAGAACTTTTAAGTTTTGTTTGTAACTAGTTTAAGTTCTATATTTAGTTAGATATTCTATACTATTAGTTTTATATTATTTAGTTTATATTGTTATTACTTTCCATATTTAGTTTTATATCATTAAGTTCTATATTATTTAGTACGTAGATATCTTGGGCTATTTTTTTCAGCAGTAAATGGATACCCTTATCACCCCTGAGACTACAACATCAACTTGTCCCAATCATCCTTCAGCTCCTCTTGGTCCTGAGTTAATGTTGAAATTTATTCCTTCATCTAATTCACCTGTATAGCTGTAGGTTGCTGAAATTCCTATATCCTAATCAATATAGACTATTATTCTTCTTCTTCTTCTTCTTCTTCTTCTTCTTCTTATTATTATTATTATTATTATTATTAGAAGCACCGAATCCTTGTATACAGCAAAAAGAATTAAGGCTCAACCATATGTTCGTTAATCGCAGAACACAAGTACTCGCATATGTGGTCATAAAAATATTGCATATTTCACATTTTTTAGTGTTAAAACTGAGCAATATACTACTCTGTTTATCTTAAGCTAAACACGTATGGGCTCTTCAACGCAAGAAGTGGTGGAAGCTTTATATTCCGTCTGGTAATGGCAAGACAAGACACACTACCTGTTTGTGCTCACCTAGTTACCAAACAGAGCGAGAACATCGTGTAAGATAATCAAGTGTACAGACAAGTGTTTCCACACTACAGGTGTTTGGAATACATATATAGAACACTGGGCCTCCACATGTGTGGCTGCACACACAACCCCTGAAACGACAATTAGGCGAGTACACACACACATACAGTGCACATGTTCGTATGCTACTCACACACATACCTATATATACTCACGTGTACACACAGTATAATATTTTCTACACATATACAAGTAGATGCACATAAATACATGTATACACACAGACGTATATACACACGCACACAGAACACTGGGCCTCCACATGTGTGGCTACACACACACACACACACACACACACACACACACACACACACACACACACACACACACACACACACACACACACACACACACACAACGAAAAGTCATCAGGAATTTAGGGATGTAAAATCCTGTCTTAGGAACTAGCTGAAGTTTTATGAAGGTCACAAAGATAAAACAAGGACAGGGTTGGGGGGGGGGGGACTGCATCTCCTGGAACTGAAAGACATCATCTGATACAGCGCCACACCAGAGCTTGGACCAAAAATTGAAATAACAGGCAAGAATATAAGACAGGATTCTCCAGTGGGTCTGACAGCACCTGAATGACAGGAGAAAGAGAATAACAGTAAGTAAGACACATGGCAACAATCGGGTATCTTTATTATCGAAACGTTTCGCCTACTCTGCAGGCTTTTCAATCGAATACAGAGGTGACTAAATATTGGAGACAGCAGAAGCAGTGGAGAGATGAAGATGAGGTAGTCAGTCCTTCAGTCTTGAAGTAGTACTGAGATAGTCAGTCCTTCAGTCTTGAAGTACTACTGAGGTGGTCAGTTCCTCAGTCTTGAAGTAGTACTGAGGCGGTCAGTTCCTCAGTCTTCATGTAATGTTGAGGTGGTCAGTCCCTCACTCTTCATGTAATGTTGAGGTGGTCAGTTCCTCAGTTTTCATGTAATGTTGAGGTGGTCAGTTCCTCAGTTTTCGTGTAATGTTGAGGTGGTCAGTTCCCAAGTCTTCAAGTAGTATTAAGGTGGTCAGTTCCTCAGTCTTCATGTAATGTTGAGGTGGTCAGTTCCTCAGTTTTCAAGTAGTATTAAGGTGGTCAGTTCCTCAGTCTTCAAGTAGTACTGAGGGGGTCAGTTCCTCAGCCTTGAAGTAGTATTGAGGTGGTCAGTTCCTCAGTCTTCAAGTAGTACTGAGGGGGTCAGTTCCTCAGCCTTGAAGTAGTATTGAGGTGGTCAGTCCCTCAGCCTTGAAGTAGTATTGAGGTGGTCAGTCCCTCAGCCTTGAAGTAGTATTGAGGTGGTCAGTCCCTCAGTCTTGAAGTAGTATTGAGGTGGTCAGTCCCTCAGCCTTGAAATAGTATTGAGGTGGTCAGTCCCTCAGCCTTGAAATAGTATTGAGGTGGTCAGTCCCTCAGCCTTGAAGTAGTATTGAGGTGGTCAGTCCCTCAGTCTTGAAGTAGTATTGAGGTGGTCAATCCCTCAGCCTTGAAGTAGTATTGAGGTGGTCAGTCCCTCAGTCTTGAAGTAGTATTGAGGTGGTCAGTCCCTCAGCCTTGAAATAGTATTGAGGTGGTCAGTCCCTCAGCCTTGAAATAGTATTGAGGTGGTCAGTCCCTCAGCCTTGAAGTAGTATTGAGGTGGTCAGTCCCTCAGTCTTGAAGTAGTATTGAGGTGGTCAATCCCTCAGCCTTGAAGTAGTATTAAGGTGGTCAGTCCCTCAGTTTTCATGTAATGTTGAGGTGGTCAGTCCCTCAGTCTTCATGTAATGTTGAGGTGGTCAGTCCCTCAGTCTTCATGTAATGTTGAGGTGGTCAGTCCCTCAGTCTTCATGTAATGTTGAGGTGGTCAGTCCCTCAGTCTTCATGTAATGTTGAGGTGGTCAGTCCCTCAGTCTTCATGTAATGTTGAGGTGGTCAATCCCTCAGCCTTGAAGTAGTATTGAGGTGGTCAGCCCCTCAGTCTTGAAGTAGTATTGAGGTGGTCAATCCCTCAGTCTTCATGTAATGTTGAGGTGGTCAGTCCCTCAGTCTTGAAGTAGTATTGAGGTGGTCAATCCCTCAGTCTTCATGTAATGTTGAGGTAGTCAGTCCCTCAGTCTTCATGTAATGTTGAGGTAGTCAGTCCCTCAGTCTTCATGTAATGTTGAGGTAGTCAGTCCCTCAGTCTTCATGTAATGTTGAGGTGGTCAGTCCCTCAGCCTTGAAGTAGTATTCAGGTGGTCATTCCCTCAGTCTCCATGTAATATTGAGGTGGTCAGTTCTTCAGTCTTCAAGTAATATCAAGGTGGTCAGTCCCTCAGTCTCGAGTTATTGATCACATCATTACCTCTAGACTGCTTTTGCTGTCTGCAAGATTTAGTCATCTTTGTATTCGACTTAAAAACGCCTGCAGTGCAGATAAAAAGTTTCGACAGTGAAGATACCCAACTGCTGAACATGTATCAAGGATGAAACATCAGAACGGAAGAGAGTAATGACTGGGGTTCCACAAGGATTAATATTAGAACTGCTGCTGTTCCTCATAAACGTTAACGACCTACCAGAAGCGAGATATATATCTCTTGTTTATAAACGGGTGGGCTGGTAAGCCAGCGGAAGGCCTCGTTCAGATGACCAAAGCTCCAGCGGTAGGTCATCATATGACTTAAGACCTGCGTTTGGAAACACTTGTCTTGTTTCCTGGCGAATCTTACCTACCAGATAGGAGACTTGCATGTCACTGTATTCTGATGTAAAACTAATAGGAATAAGAACAGAAGATAACAGATATAAACTCCGGGGAGACCTCAGCAGGTTACCCATGTGGTCAAACAAGCGACATCTCGAGTTTAACCGATACACTTGCAGAGTCACGTGAAATGGAGAAGGTAAGGAGAAACCGGACACAAAGTACAGCATGGAGAAAGAAATATCACCAAACACACTGCCAAAGTTTTATATAAATTAAATAACTTCAGCAACATATGTGAGATTAGCAAACCTCAAACCAGTATTCGGTAATTTGAAATATAAACCCTTCAGAGCGTTATGCGCGACAACATGGAGCCCACACCTGGCCAAGCACACGCAACTGTAACAGGGGTAAAGGTTTGCAGCCAGGCTAGTACCAGATGTGAAAGGAATGCACTATGAAGAAAGGTTACAACCGAATTTGACCATCTTGGCATAGATAAAAAGGGAAGGCATGAATATGATATACAAAATACTAAGAAGAATTGATAAAGGCAGGCATGGATAGACTAAATTAGAGAACCGAGATCAAGAGGACAAGTGCAAGTTGAAGACACAGATGTGTCCACTTGGATTAAAGTATTTCTTCAGTCTCAGGATAGTTGAAAAGTGGAATGACTTGAGTGAGGCAGTGATGGAGGCAAACTCAGTACACAGCCTCAAGAGTAGATATGATACGACCCAAGAGGCCAGAAACCAGTGATGCCGATCATAGTTGTCTAAGAGGCGGGACCAGGAAATACGTCTCGACCCCCGCAACCACAAATTTGTGAGTCCATACAGGTGTGACCTCTTGATCGATATACCGTGTGTTTAGGTTGCTGGGTGGGAACCTTGTGCTACCAACCCTCTTTCCTAACACAACACACACACACACACACACACACACACACACACACACACACACACATAACGGAAGGGATAGACTCAGAAGTGTCCTTTTTTGCAGATGATGTGAAGTTAATGAGGAGAATCAAATCGGTCGAGGATCAGGCAGGACTACAAAGAGACCTGGACAGGCTACAGTCCTGGTCCAGCAACTGGCTCCTTGAATTTAACCCTGCAAAATGCAAAGTCATGAAGATTGGGGAAGGGCAAAGAAGACCGCAGACACAGTATAGTCTAGGTGACCAAAGACTGCAAACCTCACTCAAGGAAAAAGATCTTGGGGTGAGTATAACACCGAGCACATCTGAGGCGCACATCAATCAAATAACTGCTGCAGCGTACAGGCGTCTGGCAAATCTAAGGATAGCGTTCCGATACCTCAGTAAGGAATCGTTCAAGACTCTTCACACCGTGTACGTCAGGCTCATACTGGAGTATGCAGAACCAGTTTGGAATCCACACCTGGTCAAGTACGTCAAGAAATTAGAGAAAGTGCAAAGGTTTGCAATAAGACTAGTCCCAGAGCTAAGGGGATTGTCCTACGAAGAAAGGTTAAGGGAAATCGGCCTGGAGACACTGGAGGACAGGAGGGTCAGGGGAGACATGATAACGACATATAAAATACTGCGCGGAATAGACAAGGTGGACAAAGACAGGATGTTCCAGAGATGGGACACAGAAACAAGAGGTCACAATTGGAAGTTGAAGACTCAGATGAGTCAAAGGGATGTTAGGAAGTATTTCTTCAGTCATAGAGTTGTCAGGAAGTGGAATAATCTGGCAAGTGATGTAGCGGAGGCAGGAACCATACATAGTTTTAAGATGAGGTATGATAAAACTCATGGAGCAGGGGGAGAACCTTGCAACCACAAATAGGTGAGTACACACGTATCAAATCGACACGTGCTTAGGACAAAACGGTAACTAACACACATACACACACCCAAATAGGTGAGTACACACACACACACACACACACACATACACACAAATAGGTGGGTACACACATACACACACACACGCACGCACACACATACTCTCTCTCTCTCTCTCTCTCTCTCTCTCTCTCTCTCTCTCTCTCTCTCTCTCTCTCTCTCTCTCTCTCTCTCTCTCTCTCTCTCTCTCTCTCTCTCTCTCTTTCTCTCTCTCTCTCTTTCTCTCTCTCTCTCTCTCATTATGAGAGAGAGAGAGAGAGAGAGAGAGAGAATGACCAACACGGATTTCAATATACCAGATTTAATGGAAATAAGGCACAATCAGGTTTGATTCGAGGAAGTGGAGGGTAGCTCTAATTTTTGGAGAACCCTTACCAGTATCAAGGAACGTCCTTTGAAGGGAAGAGAGAAGATCAAATGTAATTTATTATTATTTGTTTAAAAGAATATTTACAGAGAAACAAGACTGATAAATTCTTAAATATAAAATTCAAAGGAAGAATGTGATGAGTAAGTGTGGTCAGAAATGACTATTGGTTCTGACAGACGAGTCAAGATAAGAACAACTTTCAGACCACATCCACAGCCACTTGCAGATGAGAAAGTTTATTCCTTGGTTAATTGCCTTGGGCTCGTAGGCAGGTTTATATCTTAGGTGAGGAGTAAAAAAGTTGTGGGGGAGGGGGGCAGTTCCATCGACTGGCTCCCCGCGATTACGAGGTTCAGTGTCCATTGTAAGTGGAACAGTGGGAAAGGAACCTTGAGCCAAGTGGTGATACATCAGTGTGTTCATTTGTTATTAACAGTAGTTACCTCAGCTGTAAGAATAGCTTCCATCCAACAGTAGTTTTATTACCCAGTGGCATTTGCATTAGGATGTAACTTCTTACAGGTTTGAAATTTTCATATACACCGGCATATACACAGCATATTACTTCCAGCATCTTCTGGAGCTTCCAAACAGCATTTTTTCCATGGATGTGACCCACAACTGTCGGCCAATATCAGACACCTATTTTCCTGCTGTGGGTAGTGGCAACAGGAGTGTGAAGAAACCGTGACCATACATACCGCCCACGCTGGTTCGAACCCTAGACTATTCGGTTAAGATACGATTTCACCATTGAGCTGATCGGCGACCCTTACTTTGCCCAAGCTAATCGTTTTGGGGAATACGAAGCTAACTGCCGGAGACCTTGTTGATAGCTTGAGGACAAACCTGCTCACTCCAGGTGTTGTAGGGGACGTAGAGAAGAAGAAAGTGTCATCGAGTAGTTCACAGTTGTTTTTATAGAGGTTTATAGGCCTGTCACCAATGGTTTGTTGCAGATTCTTGGAGGCGTATTCTCACGACCAAAAGACTGTCTAAGTGGCTTCAAAGATGAAATCAGAGGAAGCCCATGGGTGAATGATGACATGTTAGACATGGTGAAATTTATCATTAAGAAGGGATAGTGACTTGTAAAGAAAACCTGATTGATAAGTAAGACACATGTGAAACAATTAGGTATCTTTATTCCGTAACGTTTCGCCTACACAGTAGGCTTCTTCAGTCGACTACAGAAGAGTTAGCAGAAGCAGCAGAGATGTGAAGACGATGTAATCAGTCCATCACCCTTGAAGATGTAGTTGAGATGGTCAGTCCCTCAGCCTGGAGAGGAGTTTTTCTCCATAGTCTGGAACAATTTGGAATATTGTTCCAGATACCTAACTGTTGCACTTGTGTCTTACTTATCAACCTGTCTTAATTACGTAAGAGAAATCTTGCCACAGTCCAGTGCCCAGTTGAAAGAGAACTTGGGTCGTTGTCCTGTAACCAAAACGTGCATATTAGCCGCTCTGATGCGATCAGTTTTTTTTTATCCCTGCAAGAACGGCTATACATTAATATAATAACAGTACTATGTTCCATTTCGTAATGGCAGAAGGGTGGTGCTCCTGATCATAGGGAAGCACACAAGTTCAACAAGTATACTCAGTCCAACAGTACTATTCCATTATCCGGTTCAGAAATTCTTAAATATTATGTGTGTCTGTGTACTCACCTCTTTGTGTTTACAGGGGTTGAGTGATAGCTCCTGGCCCCGCCTCTTCGCTGGTCGCTACTAGGTCCACTCCCTGCTCCATGAGCTTTATTGTACTTCTTAAAGTTATGTATGGATCCTGCCTCCACTACATCACTATCCAGACTGTTCTAAACTGTGTGTAAATAACACACACAAATAACCCGCACATAAAGGAGAGAAGCTTACGACGACGTTTCGGTCCGACTTGGACCATTTACAAAGTCACACTAACCAGAAGTGGAGCAGGACGGCTATATATAGGCAGGAAGAGGTGGTGGTGGTGGTAGTAGTAGTAGTAGTAGTAGTAGTAGTAGTAGTAGTAGTAGTACGACTGCTGCACCTCTCCTGCCTACGGTTTATAAGCTCCTTCTCCGCACTTATGCCGTATTCTATTCAAGATTTATGGACTGACCACATCGACTCAAGGCTGAGGGACTGATTACCTCATTCTCCTCCTGTTCTTCAAGATTCTCCTTTGTATGGACTGATGAAGCCACTGTGTGGCGAAACGTTTCCTCAATAAAGATACCCAAGAGTTGCACATTTGTCTAATTTAACAAAGATACCCAAGAGTTGCACTTGTGTCTAATTTATCAACATGTCGGTTCTCTGAACCATTCATCTACAATGTCCCAGCAGTGTTTCTGATATTTTCTGGTAAGATGTTAAATAGTCTGGGGCCACGGATGTTGATACAGTGTTCCATTATTGTGCCACTACACCCCTGCTTGTCATTGGGTTTATTTTGCACTTTCTCCCATATCTCTCTCCAGTATGTTATGGAAGTGTGCAGATTTGGGACAAGGTTCTTAAGTACTTTCCAGGTATATATTATCACAACACCTGGGCATTTCTATTGGAAAGACGTTTCGCCCGCACAGTCATAACATTGTTCCAGATTATGTAGCTGAACGCTTCTCCAAGCTGAAGGACTAACTACCTCGCAAACTACTACTGCAGATTTAATGGACTGATCACATCACCGTTACCTTGTCACTGATGTCTACACATTTATTCTCCTTGTTATTATATACCATTTTCATAATTACATTTATGACTCTGGTAAAGAGGCAGGAGGATGGTGACTTTTATACTGGAGTCAGTGGAAGGAGTGAAAAGATGCAACAGTTGAAGATGTCACACGTAGGCAGGGCCTCCTAATGAAATTAAGAATCATAAGGCGGGCTAGACATTAGCAATGGAATTGTAGAAGATATCCTCTGTAATAAGATTCCAGTGTTGTTGTGTCAGACAAGGGTCGTTATATCAAAGGTATCATGAACAGCTCTACTGTTGAATCTCTGACCCACCTCATAAACCTGACCTACTTCCTCTAGTGAGCCCTGCCCATATGTGACCATGTCTTCAGCTGCTGCACCTCACAATTTTCCCCACTGGCTCCAATGTAAGTCTCCGTTCTCATGCCTCTGTAAAGCCTGCTGTGCAGGCGAAACGTTTCTCCATAACGATACCCAGGTGTTACATAAACATCTTAATCATCGAGAAATAACGTGTTGGAGAGAGGGAGGTATGTGGTGGAGGGGAGGAGGAGATGGAGGGAGAGAGGGTCATGGAGGGAAGGATAGGGTGGAGAGGGGTATACATCCGGCATTTCACTATCTCTGAGACAGCAGAGGAAGGAGATAATTAAGAGTGTGTCTACATACATAGTTACAAGCTTCCTCTGATACTGTTGTCAGGCCACTCGACCTGCCAAGTGTGGTGCACGATGCCAAGACAGCACACGTGGAGATGAGGAGGTAGAAGAGGCGGAGGGAAGGAACAGAGGCAAGATGAAAGATATTAAGTACAAAGAAACCTGCCTTCATTAACATCATCGGATACAATGATACATTTTACCTAATACTTCAATAATTACACCAAGACTTGAGTTTATTTTCTTTACACTGTGCTGGATTTTTATTAAGTAGGATAACATTCCAACAGGTACTGGGTTTTTCTATACATTTCTTCCCAGGATGCGACCGACAGCAGTGGGCTAAGGGTAACACAGGTACCTACTTTTTACTGCTAGGTGAGCAGGGGCAACAGAGGTGTAAGGAAACTTACCCATATGCTTCTCCGTGCCATGATATCGAATCTGGGACTTTGCCATTGTGAATCGAAGGAAGAGAGAGGGGGGGGGCAGGAGATGAAGGAGGGAAGGAGAAATTAAACAGGGCAATAAGAATAGTTCTGAGCAAAAACAGATACATCAGTAATATGCTGCAACACTATGGGAGGGAGTTGGTAGGCAGGGCGAGGCGGCTGCCAGCCCAGCAACAGCGTCCAGACAAGCACGCATGCACACGCCCGCGCGCACACACACACTCACACACACACACACACACACACACACACACACACACACACACACACACACACACACACACACACACAAACGATTCAAAGATGTCTTTACAGAAGAGAGTGAAAGAGTTACCAGAAGGAAGTGTATGTAGAGCAGATCAACAGGTGTTAGAAAGCATCAAAAGTGATGAAACTCTGACTCGGTAACAATGACATACAAACTGTCTAATCAAGACAGCTGCCAGAAAAATGAAAAAAAAGGGGCAAATGTGGTCCCCGTATTTAAAAAGCGGGGACAGACAAGTGGCCCTGAACTATTGGCTCGTATTTCTAATATGCATATTGCCAAACGTTCTGAAGAAGTTAACAAGGAAAGGGATATTAGAGCATTGGGAGAGAAAGAAATTTTTTTTTATATATTTCATAAATCCAGCAAGAATTTAAGGATGGGAAATCCTGTCTTACAAATTTGCTCCAGTATATTTACGTAGACTTTAATTCCCAAAGACCCGTATTTTGAATTAAAATATTTTGACTGGTAGTGAAATGGTTACATGCACCCTTTGTGTAGTTGATAGATTTTAAATTCGACTAACCATTTCCCGTGTAATAATCTGATGCCCTGGGCCCCTCTCTGCCCACCTCTAGCAATGAAACAACTTACCTGCAACATATTGCAAGGACACCCTAATATTTAATATCCTTATAACTACAGGGTGTCACTTAACCTGACATTACTGTTATTTTACTGCTAAATTATATATAGACTTGTGAGTTGTTATGAGTAATATATCTTAACTTTTTTTTTACATTGCAAAACACCGCCATTGATGTTGTCATCTTGACCCTTGAAGATTATTATTATTATTATAATCAAGGGGGAAGCACTAAACCCGTAGGATTATACAGCGCCTATGGGGGGATGGAAGGCATTCAGGCTTAATTCAGGGAACTGGAGCACAGATCCAATCCCCTAAATCAAGAGCCCCTCACCAGCGTCAAGGAGCCTTCCTTGAGGGGACCCTTGAAGATAACATCCATGGTGCATATCGTAGCGTTTCCTGACAATACCTTTATTTACCTTTATGCCTTTGATGAGTTTCGATAGTTTTTCTACTCCTGGAGCCCGGCCATAGGTCAGGCTTTTCTGGTGCTTCCTTGGTCAACCAGGCTGTTGCTGTTGGTGGCCCAGATATCCATCACAGCCTGGTTGATCTGGCACCTGGTGAAGATATTTGTCCAGTTTCCTCTTGAAGAATTATACACTTGTTCCAGCAGTGACAAAGACAGATAGGTTGATCACCCCCATCTTGATGTATCTAACGTGTGTTGTGACCCGACAGTGGTCCAGGACGGACCTAAACGCCGTCATCACGTTTACCATCTAAACTTGAAAAAAACAAGTCTTGCAACGCCCCAGCCATAGTGCTTATACCACTGAATAAATCATCTTACACCTATGAAAAGATCATCTTACACCACTGAACAGATCATCTTACACCACTGAACAGATCATCTTACACCACTGAACAGATCATCTTACACCACTGAACAGATCATCTTACACCACTGAACAGATCATCTTACACCACTGAACAGATCATCTTACACTGAACAGATCATCTTACACCACTGAACAGATCATCTTACACCACTGAACGGATCATCTTACACCACTGAACAGATCATCTTACACCACTGAACAGATCATCTTACACTGAACAGATCATCTTACATCACTGAACAGATCATCTACACCACTGAACAGATCATCTTACACCACTGAACAGATCATCTTACACCACTGAACGGATCATCTACACCACTGAACAGATCATCTTACACCACTGAACAGATCATCTTACACCACTGAACAGATCATCTTACACCACTGAACAGATCATCTTACACCACTGAACAGATCATCTACACCACTGAACAGATCTTACACCACTGAACAGATTATCTTACACCACTGAACAGATCATCTTACACCGCTGAACAGATCATCTTACACCATTGAACAGATCATCTTACACCGCTGAACAGATCATCTACACCACTGAACAGATCATCTTACACCACTGAACATATCATCTACACCACTGAACAGATCTACACCACTGAACAGATCATCTTTCACCACTAAACAGATCATCTACACCACTGAACAGATCATCTTACACCACTGAACAGATCATCTACACCACTCAACAGATCATCTTACACCACTGAACAGATCATCTTACACCACTCAACAGATCATCTACACCACTGAACAGATCATCTTACACCGCTGAACAGATCATCTTACACCACTCAACAGATCATCTACACCACTGAACAGATCATCTTACACCACTGAACAGATCATCTACACCACTGAACAGATCATCTTACACCACTCAACAGATCATCTTACACCACTCAACAGATCATCTTACACCACTCAACAGATCATCTACACCACTGAACAGATCATCTTACACCACTCAACAGATCATCTTACACCACTCAACAGATCATCTTACACCACTCAACAGATCATCTTACACCACTCAACAGATCATCTTACACCACTCAACAGATCATCTTACACCACTCAACAGATCATCTTTTGTGTACGAATGGTATATAATACCGACAAGATGAGAGTAAGACACATTGTTGCAAATGTGTCTTACTCTCATCTTGTCGGTATTATATACCATTCGTACACAACTTGTCAGACACTGCAACATCATGGAATCTTAATTCTGAGGACATGTACATAACCTTCACGACTACGACAACTACTACTACAACTAACCCATCTCTTTGGGAAGGACCTACTTCCACTGGGGAATCCCGCCTACCAGTGAATATGCCCTTGTCTGCTACACCTGACGTTACTATATAAGCGCCAGGATTCTTTCTTCTGCTTCAGAATCTCCACGACTATGGTGCTGTTCGCACCTACTCCTAGGTTGAGGGACTGATTACCTCATCTTCTGTACATAGTTCTACTGTCTTCAAGTTATGTCCTAGAATTTGTATTGATAAAGCCACTGGATGGCGAAACGTCTACAATAAAGATACCCAGATGTTGCAAATTGTGTCTTACTCTCATCAGATCATCTTTTAACCAAGACTAGTGTCGGGGGCTTTTGTTGACAAAGTAACATCAACAGATACAACATACTTATTTCTTGGGTGGCATTGAAAATTGGGTTGGGTAAATATTTTGTTTGTGGGATGGATTGTAAAGGACCTGCCTAGTATTGGCCAACAGTTCTGCTGCAGTGTTCCTCCTTTCTTATGTTGTTATGTTCTACGGTGAAAAGCTCTGTTCCACAAGGCACAGTACTCGCTCCCATCTTGTTCCTCATCCTCATATCCGACATAGACAAGGATGTCAGCCACAGCACCGTGTCTTCCTTTGCAGATGACACCCGAATCTGCATGACAGTGTCTTCCATTGCAGACACTGCAAGGCTCCAGGCGGACATCAACCAAATCTTTCAGTGGGCTGCAGAAAACAATATGAAGTTCAACGATGAGAAATTTCAATTACTCAGATATGGTAAACACGAGGAAATTAAATCTTCATCAGAGTACAAAACAAATTCTGGCCACAAAATAGAGCGAAACACCAACGTCAAAGACCTGGGAGTGATCATGTAGGAGGATCTCACCTTCAAGGACCATAACATTGTATCAATCGCATCTGCTAGAAAAATGACAGGATGGATAATGAGAACCTTCAAAACTAGGGAGGCCAAGCCCATGATGACACTCTTCAGGTCACTTGTTCTATCTAGGCTGGAATATTGCTGCACACTAACAGCACCTTTCAAGGCAGGTGAAATTGCTGACCTAGAAAATCTACAGAGAACCTTCACGGCGCGCATAACGGAGATAAAACACCTCAATTACTGGGAGCGCTTGAGGTTCCTAAAACTGTATTCCCTGGAACGCAGGCGGGAGAGATACATGATTATATACACCTGGAAAATCCTAGAGGGACTAGTACCGAACTTGCACACGAAAATCACTCACTACAAAAGCAAAAGACTTGGCAGACGATGCAACATCCCCCCAATGAAAAGCAGGGGTGTCACTAGCACGTTAAGAGACCATACAATAAATGTCAGGGGCCCGAGACTGTTCAACTGCCTCCCAGCATACATAAGGGGGATTACCAACAGACCCCTGGCAGTCTTCAAGCTGGCACTGGACAAGCACCTAAAGTCGGTTCCTGACCAGCCGGGTTGTGGCTCGTACGTTGGTTTGCGTGCAGCCAGCGTGGATCAGGCTCTGATCCACCAGGAGGCCTGGTCACAGACCGGGCCGCGGGGGCGTTGACCCCCGGAACTCTCTCCAGGTAAAACTACACAGACACCAAGCGCTGAGGACACTTTTCACGATTTTTTTTATTTAGCAAGATTAGCTTCATCAGTATGTGTTGCTACCCTACTCTTTATGACAGTTGCACAGTGAAAAAAAAGCTAGTTATGTTTCCCTGTTATATTCCCTCACACAGGATGGCTTTCATGCATCAAGTAATACAATCTGTCAACTTGAGCTGGAAGACTTCAGAAGGGACATGAAGGTATCGTCAAGTATAGTATTCAGCAGCTACCGCACCTTCATAGGTTTATTAACATCAGAGTTGGAACTACAGTTATTGGAATTAGTATATCTCAAGAGGGTCCCTTCCATACATAAGGTAAATGGAATTTATAAATATACAGTATATCACCATCACATAGCGGGACAAAACGTGAAACAAAGAATAAAAAATACTAGACTGCATATAGAGTCTTCATCTATGACAGCAGCTGAAGAGCCTTCGTCTCTGAGTTATCTGTGCCCATGACCTACATGACTCACGCTCCTGCTGTAAACCACACTCACTTTTCCTCTCAACACCAGTCTACCTTGCCCCTGCCAAGCTGAAGGTCACTTAAAACCAGTCTACCTTGCCCCTGCCAAGCTGAAGGTCACTTAAAACCAGTCTACCTTGCCCCTGCCAAGCTGAAGGTCACTTAAAACCAGTCTACCTTGCCCCTGCCAAGCTGAAGGTCACTCTTAAAACCAGTCTACCTTGCCCCTGCCAAGCTGAAGGTCACTCTTAAAACCAGTCTACCTTGCCCCTGCCAAGCTGAAGGTCACTCTTAAAACCAGTCTACCTTGCCCCTGCCAAGCTGAAGGTCACTCTTAAAACCAGTCTACCTTGCCCCTGCCAAGTTGAAGGTCACTCTTATAACCTGTCCACCTTTTCCCTGCCAAGCTGAAGGTCACTATCAACACAATTGGTCATACCTGCAGTTTACAATGCTTGAACTCCATACCTCAAAGTATACTCCAGTTCCCATATATGTTGAGAAAGAATATAATGTATGAAATAATACCAATGTATCCAGATAAATCTATAACCATCGAATCAATCCAATATATATATATATATATATATATATATATATATATATATATATATATATATATATATATATATGTCGTGCCGAATAGGTAAAACTTGCTATTTTGGCTTAAAGAGCAACGCTCTTCTTGCCGAATAAGGCAAGCGAAAATTTATGTATGCAAAAATTTCGCAAAAATCATTCTTGAACCTAACGAAAAAAATATATTTCATTGTGTTTGTTTATTAAATTATTGTAAACTTGCCTAAAATATATTTAGTTGGATTAGGCTAAATTAAATTGAGCTTGTTATAATAAGGTTAGGTAAGTTTTCTAAGGTTCTTTTGGTACAAAATTATTAATTTTTACATTAACATAAATGAAAAATATATTTATCTTTAAACGTATAAGAGAAAATTTTAGAAAAGACTTAATTTTAAATGAGTTCTTGCTAACTGATCAGTTTTACCTATTCGGCACGACATATATATATAATTATTGTATCGAGATAGATTAATAACTAGGGCAAGATGCTAGGAACAACTGTCATGTACACGTGCTCTATGACTAAAAGTTTTGAACCGATCCCAGCATCTTGGAATGGCTTCAGTAACTTCATAACACTCTGCAGCGCCGCATCAGACGTCCAGGAGAGGTGCCGCCTAATTCCACGACGGTGGAGAGAGAAACTGAAGTTTGTAGGTGCACATGTGGTACTTTTGTGTGTAAAATACTGTGAAATTTTGATTCCCGTTTTGTCAGGTTCAGTATATTTGAGTTTCCCACTTTTGAATGGCTTCAGTACTTAATGGGTGATGCATGGTAAAGCCAAGATAGCGCCCATTAACTTTGTGTACCGGCAAATTTATCACTTCACTAATTTTTTATATAAAACTTGCAATTGTTGGAATCCCTAAGATAATTGAAGAATGCCTCTTCTGGTCGAATTCAAACTTTGGACCCTCGTGTGTTTTCCACAAAGCAAGATTTATATTACTATTGGGCTCCATAAATCCTAATTTGCCAATTTCATTAAATAATGATATTGATTTTTATTCAATAACTAAAGAATGCCTCATATTATCGGCTTCAAGATATTAACGTTAATACATTCCACAAGATGCCATATTACCTTAAACCGTTAAGATACAAATTTGAAATTTGATTAAAATTGCTAAAAATTCTTGGAATCTTTGGATTAAGAGCAATTCCCGGAGAACATCTTCCCCGAGAACCTTCAAGTCTTCATCATTCATAAACTTTATTCAAAGAAAACTTTACTTTCACATGTAGATTTTAAATTGAATGTTTTTTTTTAAGTTCTTTTTCATATAACTATAGAACGGTTCTTCTGGTTGGCTTCAAACTCCTAAGCATTAGTGTATCTTGATTAGACGTGTTTTTTTTAGTGAATTTGGGTATGGTACGAGTCAATTAGCTAATTTTCTAGATTTTTTATATACAATTACACTTACAAACACAAAATAAAATATTTTTCTTACAGCATTATAAAGAATTTTAAGGAGAATACAACTTGAGAAAGTGAGACACAAGTGGAAGTGTTGAACATGTGTCTTATCAACTTGTCGCTATTTTATACCCGACTGAACAAACTTTGAAAAGTTGTAAATGAATGGTATACAATGTCCTCTAGGTAGACTCCAGGTAATACCGACAAGATGAAAATTAGACACATGTGCAACATCTGGGTATCTTTATTGTAGACGTTTCATCATCAGATGCTACACATTTGTCTAATTTTCATCAAACTTCGAAAAGACAATTGAGAAATATTAATAGTTGCATTATTAATTTTCGTGAATTTGTTATATCCATAAATACTGCAGAACGTGAAGGCAGAGTCGCCCAAATGTAACTCACATTGCTATCGTCCACGCTAACTTCCTACCTGGAGGTCGTTCTGGGGTTCAACGCCCCTAAAGCCCGGTCCCCGACCACCCTTCCCGGTGACTCTCAACCTGATCAGCCAGGCTATTACTGCTGGCCGCAAGCAATTCAACGTACGAGCCAGAGCCCTGATGACTAGACACTGACTTTAGGTCAGTGCTTCAAATTTTCAACGTTGGTCAAGCATTGCTAGGTGAAGGTTTGTGAAGCGGTTGACAAGTGTGGGTTCCCTAGGCTTAGTTTATATAACCATTCCCGAAATTGATCTTCATGAGATAGCTTTAGAGAGCCTCTTCTGATTGGCTTCAAAATTTCAATGCTCATGTGTCCTACTTAAACGGTTGGTTTTGTTAATGGTGTGTGTGTAGATGCCATTTTGCCTCTTTTAATCTAGAAGTGGTACAATAATTTTCTGCATTGCATATCTGGATAATGCTTCCTGAAGGGAGGGAAGGGGGTGTCTTGATGCTGGCGAAGAGCTCTTAATCCAAGCAACTGGATTTGCCCTTCCTCACATTCCACAGCCGCTATATGAACCCTACAAGGTTAGCACTTTTCCCTGATGAAAAATAAAACAATTGTGAAAAGCACCACTCTTTAATGATGGGGGAGGGGGATGGGATAGGCTGTGTAAGTGTAAATTTTGTTGGATTTTGTGCAGTACCCGGAGAATGCTGCATCTTCCGGTCAGCTTTAAACTTGTAGTGCTGATGTATTTTCTTTAAAGGAAGCTTTGCCTTGATTTTAGGATGTGTAAGTTTTAAGATGCCAGTTTTATAAATCAGACTGGTGAAATAAACGGAGAATGTCTCTTCCTATCACAAATTAGTCAGTGTTTGACTTTATACGATTAACCTTTGTTAAATCTACATAAAACACTCTATGTGACAGTATCATGTCTATCCTAAAGACTATTGTAAAAAACAAAATTGTATGTTACCAATGCTTAAATGAAACTTAGTAACCGACTAAATTACCTGAATACTGGTCAGTCTTACGTATAGAAAAAGCTGGATATATTTTGCCCTGTGTAGGGCCCTATTTGTTCTTTCTTGTGGAAGAAATTGAGAAAATTAAATAGTGCTTTTCATTCGATAGTTTCTGTGTCATATCCGATTAGTTTCAACCCTTCAGTGCTGATAATTTGAAAATGCAGCTTCCGAGCGGCTTCAGACTTTACGTGCCGGTGTATTTTAGAATACTGGTCTCTCTGAGATAACCAGAGAGTGCCCCTTCAGTTTTACGTCAAAACTGGGGTTTCTTAATGGAGTGTTTCAATTAGATTTGGAGTATGTATGTCCTAATTTGCCATTTTTATGGAAAAAATTCAGATATTACTTTCTGTATGATGACTTGTGAATGTCTCTTCTGATTCACCTTTAGTCTTCAATATTACTGTTTTACTACACTGCAGTACACTATTCCAGTCACTTGTACTGACAGAGTACACCACCACCTGTCCTCCCACCATCCTTACAGAGTACACCACCACCTGTCCTCCCACCATCCTTACAGAGTACACCACCACCTGTCCTCCCACCATCCTTACAGGGTACACCACCACCTGTCCTCCCACCATCCTTACAGAGTACACCACCACCTGTCCTCCCACCATCCTTACAGAGTACACCACCACCTGTCCTCCCACCATCCTTACAGGGTACACCACCACCTGTCCTCCCACCATCCTTACAGGGTACACCACCACCTCTCCTCCTACCATCCTTACAGGGTACACCACCTCTCCTCCCACCATCCTTACAGGGTACACCACCACCTGTCCTCCTACCATCCTTACAGGGTACACTCACTGTGAGGGAAAAGTTCAATAGATAGGAGTAGCGAGGAAGTATATAGTAACAATAGTTTGACTGCCGGCTACTTGTTAAGGTAGGGTAAGTCTAGCTCCCGCTATTCCCCCCTTTTTCCCCCACCCCGAAAGTGATAGTTTGATTGCCGGCTGCTTGTTAAGGTAGGGTCAGTCTAGCTCCCGCTATCCCTTCCCCTCCCCCCCCCAAAGGTGACGTGTGGGGCTCCGGCCAAACAGTAATCACTCAACTCACAGCTCCCAGCACTACTGTAAGTACATGCCTGCTCATATTCTAGTGGACTTATTGGTTGAAAGCTTCACTTTTGACCAATAATAAACTTAGTCCTTTCAGTCTTGCTCTGTTAAATGTCTTAATAATCACCACGTCTTTTAGGTATTGTACTTATCATGGAGAGTGATTTCTTAAGCAGTGGGTAGCCTTTCTCTTTCCAGCTTGGAATGACAGAATGGGTCACCTGCCAACCAACGAGTAGAATTGAAGGAGACGGACTAACGTCCTGAGACGTCCCATGTTTTATCTACTTGCCTGTGCATGTGTATGAAGAATCAGGACGTAATCCCTCATCATTGCAGCGGTAAAGAACCTGATTTCCTGTCATCTGGATTGATTATTTACGGCTAGACTCTGTGAAGAACGAGCCGGTGGGTTGTCACCAACACCTGCAACCCCCCCCCCCCGCCCATCATCAGCAACGGCTACGATTTCAATAACTCGCAGTGTCACCAACACCAGACACCCAAGTTTTATATATATTAGCGTTGAATTCAGATATCTTTTATATTTTTCATTTTTCATTTTTCTTTAATGTAGGATCAATATTTCATATTTAAGTGTTTTATATTTTATATTTTCTAAATAATAAAGTGTTTGTCAGTTTTTGTTCTTTTTCTATGCATTAATTTTCCTGAGGAACCAGCCTTAGTAATGCTGACTGAAGTTGTTACAGGGCTGAGTAAGCCTTCACAAGTGGGACCTTGCCAGGATTCGCTCAACTGAATCAAGATTCAACTCCATCACGAATCTACCATTGGAACTTCAACGCTGCATACCACAGACGGTTACCACCGGCCATGAGTAATCATTCTCTATGGTAGGACTACAGTACAGGTATTTAAAAGATTTGGTGATTGTTATAGTCTCAATTTATTTTAAGTCAAGGCAGGAATACTAGTTATTTCTGCCACCTATTTTTGTGTGAGCTTGAAACACTTTGGAGGATTAGACTCTAGGGACCCGAGCTTTTCCAGTGACAATTTGTTTCATTGAGCTCTTTATTATATCAAGGGAACTCGTAGGACACTCTTGATTTGTTGGTGAGAAGATTGGATGGTCAAGGGACCCCATTATACTTACTGTTTGCTCGGAGACGGCATAAAACCCTTCGTTTTCATTAATACATATTGTTTAATTGAAGCAGGGATCGAGCCCTCCTGGTTTATTTACAGTTTGAGCTGAGCAGGAATAGAACCCTCCATTTTCTTTGATACCCGTTTCATTTTTCCCCTGGTAGTTTAAGTTATTCTTGCAAGTATGGAGGAATACCAGTTTTGGATGAATGCTGGAAGTAAGTTAGGAATAACAGGGAAAAATTTAGAATCTTTCATTAGTGCTAAGATCCAGGAAAGAATTGAGAGAGAAGAGAGACAGTTAGAAAGGGAAAGAGAAGAGGAAAAGGAGAGAGAGAGAATCGAAAGAGAACAGGAAAAGGAGAGAGAGAGAATCGAAAGAGAAAAATGAGAGAGAATCGAAAGAGAAAACTAAGATAGACAGAAAGAGAGAGAAGACAAAAAGGAGCGTGATAGACTTGATCATGAGGAGAGAGCTAGAGTACGTGAGGAACAAGCTAAAGTATGTGAGGTACAAGTTAAATTAAGAGAACGTGAGGAAAAAGCTACAGAACGTGAGGAAAAAGCTAGAGAACTTGAGTTAAGAGAGAGAGAAAAAGATCGTGAGCTCAAAAAAGCTCGCCTTGAATTAGAGAATAAAAAGTTAAGTCTTACACAACAACAATTAGAGGAAGGAGTAATTGAACATCATGCAGCTAGTGCACATATTCCAACACCTAATTTACCTCCCTTCACAGAGGGTGAAGATATTACTTCATACATTATCAGGTTTGAAAATACCACTACCCTCTGTGAATGGCCTGCTGACACCTGGGCTACCAGGTTAGGACTGTTATTTTCTGGTACATCTTTGAATATCTATGCAACTTTATTGCAGGATATCATATGTAATTATAACCTACTGAAGAAGGTAATCCTTAAAGCATATAAAAAAAACACCAATTCTTACAGGAAAGATTTCAGGTATGCCACCTTACAGCATGGCCAAAACTTTCAGCAGTTACAAGTAACACTCGTTTGTTCGACTTTTGGATAGAGAGTTCAGGAATTGATCACAGTTATGAATCTCTTAGAGACTTCATGGTTGCTGACCAGTTCCTGACAGCTCTTCCCCACCAGATAAGAACATTCATCAGAGAACATAACCTGATTAAAGCTGAGGAAGTTGCTGAGGCTGCTGACCTGTATGCTGAGGCTCACAATTCCTATAAAGACCTAAAGGGATCGAACCTTAAGGGCAATGGTTCACCTGAACCAAAGATTAAGAAGCCTACAGTAGAAGCAAAGTCACCAGCTATTATACCAACATGTCATCGGTGTGGTTGTATCAGACATAAACGTCCAGATTGTCCTTCCAAGAAAATAGAGAAAGTTGGAAGATGTTTTGTTGACGGTAATGACCAAGCACCCTTCTGTTCAGGAGCAGTTAATGGTATAAAAGTCTCAGATATATTACGTGACACTGTATGTACGTGCATCGTAATTTCGGACAAACTGTTCCCTTACTTTAAAACCTCTCGTGTGTCCTCTATTCTTTCAGATTACTTGGGTCGTGAAAATACTTTCCCTACAATATGTTGTTACTTGAAAACTAAATGGTTCACCGGTTGGACTAATGCGGTACTAGCCCCAATTACTTGTTCTATAATAGTGGATAACATTAAAGGTGCCGTTCTTCCTTCAGAGGTGGATCTTTCGTCACCACCCGTGGATCTAAGTTTTCCAGCTCCTCTTCCTTGCAAGTTAAATAATCCCCTTAAAAATTCCGCACCGAAAGCTGCATTGTGGAAACAGATGATACTGCTCTCGATAGTGAGGTAGCAGGATCACCTGTCCACTTGTCTGGTGAAAGTAAGGGTATTGCCTCCGGCACTCTCAATGTCTTGACTAGGGCTCAGACCATAACCCCGGTTTCTCCTACCTCCTCTTCTCCCACCGTAAGTCCTTTTATTTTCCCAGATTTTATGTCCAAGGATGACTGTCAATATACAGCACAATTGCCCTTCACTTCAGGATTGTCATAATCAAGCTTTTAACAACAGTTATCCATGGGAGATATGTATCTCATAAGTTTGAATATATTAATGGTATCTTACATAAATCTGTATTTAAATCTCGTTCTTCAGTGATAGATTATTCCCTACTTGTTGTTCCTAAACCATGTCGAGAAACTGTTCTTCAAATGGCTCATGATTTGCCAGTGACCAAACACTTGGCCCATCGTAAGACGTGGCATAAGCTCAAACACACTTATTTTTGGCCAAGCATATACTCTCAGGTTACAAAGAAGTATAGTTCTTGCAATAGGTGTCAGGTGCTTACTGCACAAAATACACGCTCCTAGTTCCTGTATATTTATTGAGTCTAAAACTTCCCTCATGCAGAAACGAGATACTCCACCATAGAAAAGGAATGTTTGGCTCTTGTGTGGGGAATCTCCAAGCTTAAATTTTATCTACTGGGAAAAGAATTCATTTTAGAAACGGATCACAAACCTTTGATATACCTAGAAACTTTTAAGGGAACCAACAGTCGCCTCTTGAGGTGGACATTGGCTCTCCAAGCTTTTAAGTTCCATATAGTGTATATCAATGATTCATCCAATTATTTCTGACTGGTTAAGTCGTGACAGTAGAAGATTTGTCTTACGCGACTTCCACGTGTTAGAACTTTTTCCTCGCCTATTCTTCTTATACTCCTTGACTATAAGTCTTGGTATGGGGGAGAGGGGGAGGGAAAAGTTCAATAGATAGGAGTAGCGAGGAAGTATATAGCAACAATAGTTTGATTGTCGGCTACTTGTTAAGGTAGGGTAAGTCTAGCTCCCGCTATTCCCCCCTTTTTCCCCCACCCCGAAAGTGATAGTTTGATTGCCGGCTGCTTGTTAAGGTAGGGTCAGTCTAGCTCCTGCTATCCCTTCCCCTCCCTCTTCCCCCCCCCCCCGAAAGGTGACGTGTGGGGTTTCGGCCAAACAGTAATCACTCGACTCGCAGTTCTCAGCACTACTGTAAGTACATGCCTGCTCATATTCTAGTGGACTTATTGGTTGAAAGCTTCACTTTTGACCAATAATAAACTTAGTCCTTTCAGTCTTGCTCTGTTAAATGTCTTATTAATCACCACGTCTTTTAGGTATTGTACTTATCATGGAGAGTGATTTCTTAAGCAGTGGGTAACCTGTCTCTTTCCAGCTTGGAATGACAGAATGGGTCACCTGCCAACCAACGAGTAGAATTGAAGGAGACGGACTAACGTCCTGAGACGTCCCATGTTTTATCTACTTGCCTGTGCACATGTATGAAGAATCAGGACATAATCCCTCATCATTGCAGCGGTAAAGAACCTGATTTCCTGTCATCTGGATTGATTATTTACGGCTAGACTCTGTGAAGAACGAGCCGGTGGGTTGTCACCAACACCTGCACCCCCCCCCCCCCCCCGCCCATCATCAGCAACGGCTACGATTTCAACAACACGCAGTGTTACCAACACCAGACACCCAAGTTTTATATATATAAGCGTTTAATTCAGATATCATTTATATTTTTCATTTTTATTTAATGTAGGATCAATATTTCATATTTAAGTGTTTTATATTTTATATTTTCTAAATAATAAAGTGTTTATGTTTGTCAGTTTTTGTTCTTTTTCTATGCATTAATTTTCCTGAGGAGGAGCCAGCCTTAGTAATACTGACTGAAGTTGTTACACGGCTGAGTAAGCCTTCACATACACCACCACCTCTCCTCCCACCATCCTTACAGGGTACACCACTTTTCCTGCCATCCTTACAGGGTACACCACCACCTCTCCTCCCACCATCCTTACAGGGTACACCACCATCTCTCCTACCATCCTTACAGAGTACACCACCACCTCTCCTCCCACCATCCTTACAGGGTACACCACCATCTCTCCTACCATCCTTACAGAGTACACCACCACCTCTCCTCCCACCATCCTTACAGGGTACACCACCACCACTCCTACCATCCTTACAGAGTACACCACCACCTCTCCTCCCACCATCCTTACAGGGTACACTACCACCGCTCCTCCTACCATCCTTATAGAGTACACCACCACCTCTCCTCCCACCATCCTTACAGAGTACACCACTACCTCTCCTCCCACCATCCTAACAGAGCACACCCCCACCTCTCCTCCCACCATCCTCAGAGGATACCCGCCCCAACCCCTCATACCGTCCTTCCTCGCACTCCAGGGTACGAATAGGTCAAGGATCGAAGTCTGGGAAAAGGGGGAGGCGTGTATGTGTGTTATTTATCATTTTGTTCTAGGCACATGTCGATGAGACACTAGGCCTATTGTATGATGAGGTTGAAGGGGTCGAGTCCTAGCTCCTGGCCCCGCCTCTTCACTGGTCGCTACTAGGTCACTCTCCCTGGACCGTGAGCTTTATCATACCTCTGCTTAAAGCTATGTATGGATCTTGCCTCTACTACATCGCTTCCCAAACTATTCCACTTCCTGACTACTCTGTGGCTGAATAAATACTTCCTAACATCCCTGTGATTCATCTGTGTCTTCAACTTCCAACTGTGTCCCCTTGTTGCTCTGTCCCATCTCTGGAACATCCTGTCTTTGTCCACCTTGTCAATTCCTCTCAGTATTTTGTATGTCGTTATCATGTCCTCCCTATCTCCTGTCCTCCAGTGTGTGTGTGTGTGTGTGTGTTTACCTATATGTGGTTGCAGGGGTCGATTCACAGTTCCTGGCCCCACCTCTTCATTGGTCGCCACTAGGTCCACTCTCCCGGCTCCAAGAGCCTTATCGTACCTCTCCAAATTGTTTCACTTCCTGACAACTCTATGACTGATGAAATACTTCCTAACATCCCTATAACTCGTGTGAGTTTTCAACTTCCAGTTGTGACTCCTTGCTGCCCTGTTACATCTCTGAAACATCCTGTCTGTATCCACCTTGTCAATTCCTCTCAGTATTTTATATATCGTTATCATGTCTTCCCTATCCCTCCTGTCCTTTAGCGTCAGCTGGTTGATTTCCCTTAACCTCTCCTCGTAGGACATATCCCTTAGCTCCGGGATTAGTCGTGTTGCAAACCTTTGCACTTTAATTTCTTGGCGTGCTTGACGAGGTGTGGGTTCCATACTGGTGCTGCATACTCCAGTGTGGGTCTGACGTACACGGGGTACAGAGTCTTGAATGATTCCTTACTCAGGTGTCGAAACGCTATTCTTAGGTTTGCCAGGCGCCTATATGCTGTAACAGTTATTTGGTTGATGTGCGCCTCTGCAGATGTGCTCACTATTAAACTCAACCCAAGATCTTTTTTCTTGAATGAGGTTTGGAGTCTTTGGTCCCCTAACCTGTACTGTTTGCGGACTTCTTTGACCTTACTCAGTCTTCATGATTTTGCACTTGATCGGGTTAAACTTCAGAAGACAGTTGTTGGACCAGGCTTGCAGCCTGTCCAGATTCCTTTGTAGTCCTATGTGATCCTCATCCACTTGAATTTTCCTCATTAGCTTCACATTGTCTGCAAACAGGGACACCTCTGAATCCATCCCTTCCATCATTTCATTCACATATACCAGAAACAACCGGCCCTAGGACTGACTCTTGTTAAACCCTGCTTTTCACAGGCGCCCACTCTGACACCTCGTCAAGTAGCATCACTCGTTGTTTCCTTCCTGTCAGGTATTCTCTGATCCATTGCAGTGCCTTTCCTGTTATTTCTACTTGCTCCTCTAGCTTTTGCAATAATTTCTTGTGCAGATCTGTGTCGAAAGCCTTCTTAGAGTCCAAGAAAATCTAGTCTAACCACCCCTCTCTCTCCTGTCTTCTGTCACCATGTCGTAACAGTCCAGTAGGTTTGTGACACAGGATTTCCCCTCCCTGAAACCGTGTTGGTTGTCGTGTATGAGCTCATTGGTTTCCAGGTGCTCCACCAGTCTTTTCCTCATAAGCTTCTCCATGACTTGCATACTTTCCAGCCTCTTCGCCTCCTCGGTTGCGTAGTGTGTCCAACAGTTGTTGGTGTACCCTTCCATCCCGGTTTACCCGAGTCGTTTCTGTCTCCACTGAAAATACTTAAATCTCGTGAGCTCTCTACACACTTCTTTGTCATTTCTTGTGATCTCTCCTCCTCCTTTCCTCAGCCTGATAACCTGGTCCTTGAGTGCTATTTTCCTCCTGCTCTGACTGTACAACAGCTTTGGGGTTTGATGCTATGTCATTCTCATATTGCCGCTGGGCCTCCTTCCTTATCCATTCATATTCATTTCTGGCTCTTCGGCTAATCTCCTCATTTTACTGGGTCCTTTGTCTCTTATACTTTTTCCATTGTCTGACGGACTTTTGGTTTCTCTACATCTTTGGGTGAACCAAGAGCTCGTTCTGGTCTTACCAATTATTTTTTTTTTTTTTTTGCCCTTGGGTATGACCCTCTCCTCTGCTTCTTTGCATTTTGTGGTCATGTATTCCATCATTTCATTTACTGTTTTTCCCATCACTTTTTTCCCACTGTACCTCATGCAGGAAATTCCTCATGCCTGTATAGTCCCCTCTTTTGTAGTTTGGCTTTTCCCATCCTATGCATGCTTCTTCATTCTCCACTTTTAGCTTTACAATGTATTTCAGGCTCAGGACCACATGACCACTAGCTCCGATTGGCCTTTCATATGTGATATCTTTTATGTCTGAACTACTCAAGATGAATATGAAGTCCAGACTTGCTGGTTCATCCTCTCCTCTCTCTTCTCTTTCTCTCTCTCTCTCTCTCTCTCTCTCTCTCTCTCTCTCTCTCTCTCTCTCTCTCTCCCTGGTAGTGTCCGTAACATATTGATGCATGAAGTTTTTCAGTTCCACCTCTATCATAGCTCTTCATGTTTCTGGTTCCCCCATGTGGCTCCAGGTTTTTCCAGTCAATTTCCTTGTGATTAAAATCACCCACAACTAGTAACTTTACCCTTCTCATGTGGGCCCTCAGTGTGTCTACCATTGGTCTATTTCTCTCATACTCTTGTCTTGGCCTCCTGCAGGTTGTATATCACTGCAGTCACCACCTTGGGATAACCAGTTTGAAGTGTCCCTACTATGTAGTCCTTTGCTTCCCTTTTGTCCATTCCTTCCACCTCCTCAAAACTCCACTGGTTTCTGATGAGCAGTGCAACTCCTCGTTCCCCTCTGTTCCATCTATCTTTCCTTAGGATCTGATATCAGGATGGAAAGATCACATCTGTTATCTCCGCGAGCTTTGTTTCCGTGAGCGCTGTGATGTCTGGGGATGTCGTAAGGGTTCTTAAGTGAAGTAATGGTGAATGATAACGCACTGAGAGGGTTATACTGGTATACTGAGATATGTGTGCTGGAAAGACAGCCTGCAGTCCGATGTCGTGACTGCTTGTGAGTACGTGACTGACTGGCGACCCCAGCCTCACGGCAGGGGCAGGTTCAAACTGTGCTGACAGGGATACTTCCATAATTCTTTTGTGCCACACCTTATATTGATTTGTTATTCCGTCTGTGTTGGTGTACCATACCTTCAGTTTCTTTTCCATTAATGTGTTCTGAGGGGTTTGTAGGGGCTGTGGGAGTAGACGTGGTAGTATACTATGGGAGGCTGCTGTGAAGGTGGAGTGGGGGCTGTGTACTCACCTATTTGTACTCACCTATTTGTGGTTGCAGGGGTCGATTCATAGCTCCTGGCCCCGCCTCTGTGTGTGTGTGTGTGTGTGTGTGTGTGTGTGTGTGTGTGTGTGTGTGTGTGTGTGTATGTGTGTGTGTGTGTGTGTGTGTGTGTGTGTGCGCGTGTGCATCTGTCTGTCCGTCCGTCCGTGTGTCCGTTCAGGCGATGGTCAGGGCGGTGAGGGCACTCATACGCACCACAAGTAAACAAAGTCACGTGGCCATCAGCTGATGTTCGCCTTCCCTAGTTTTCCACTATCCATCCACTACCACTGTTCCTTCCACTACCGTAAACATCAACACTATCACCACCAAGTTCTCACTAGCGCACCCTCCATCATCCTGCCAATCTCGCTACATACACTTCAACAACACCACTACAACAAATACAACACGCACCAACAACTGCACATTTTCCAACTCACCTGTATCCCACTGTATCATCTTAAATGCTCATTATTATTATTATAATAAAAAAGAAGCGCTAAACCCTTAAATTCTCAGGTTTACTTATCATCTCATTTAGTTTTTTTTCTTTTGCTTTTATTTTTCTGCTCTTGATTTTATTTCATATTAGTACTCAGCCCAAAACAACAGCAACATTTTCTCTCTCAGTCAAGTCTTCCTCGATAGTTCAGCATTGTTTGCAATCATTTTTTATTATTTCAAAACTATGTTTGTTTTAGCATTATTATTATTATTGTTATTATTATTATTTTTATGAAGTGGTAAACCCAGAAGAGTCAAGCCGCGCTGTTCTAGCAGAAATTTCCTCAGTCATAACCACCTGCTGTCCTGTCTGTCTTTTCTTTAGTGATCTTAACCTGTCTTATATTTTCATTTTATACTTTTCTGTCCTTTCATATTCACTTTTGTTAACATTATCTGAGATATTCTGAGCCAGTTTAACTTCTAGTTCTGTATTTTTTTTCTTTTTTTGTTATACCAATATATTTTAGTTTTGAACTCTTCCAAGACCTTTATTGTCATTATTATTATTTACTAGTTTCTTATCTATGTCATCTTATTTTATCAACTTGCTCTTTTAGTTTTATACATTTGTTAAATTGAAACCTGCAATATTTTTATTCCAATTTTCAAAGTTACATTTGCCTTTACTTTTTCCATCATTCTTAGGCTTTATAGTGTGTGTGTGTGTGTGTGTGTGTGTGTGTGTGTGTGTGTGTGTGTGTGTGTGTGTGAAAATATTTTTAGCTGCAGGAGCTATGCTGGTGGTGACCTTTACTATCGTATAAATGTATAATGATTTCAATGTTTATGGTTCACACAACCTTTGTATCTTACTCCAGATACGTTATATCTACCGCTATTTGTGGCTGCCTCTTTTATTTTCATTTCCATTAATTACATCTTGGTCCTTTGTATTATTTTATAAACTTAGTGATATATATCACCTTTTTTATTGGTCTTCTAACGAAGATAATAATAATAATAATAATAATAATAATAATAATATTATTATTATTATTATTATTATTATATGACCTGCCAACAAAAGAATGTTGATTATAATAACTAATACCTTTATCTAATCCTCATATTTCATCAGTTGTTTTGATCAATTTTCTGGTGTGAGTCACAGTAACATAACCCAGAGTTAATTGAGAGAGAGAGAGAGAGAATGTGTGTGTGTGTGTGTTTACTCACCTATATGTGGTTGCAGGGGTCGAGTCATAGCTCCTGGCCCCGCCTCTTCACTGGTCGATACTAGGTCACTCCCTCCCCGCTCCTAGAGCCTTATTATACCTCTTCTTAAAGCTCTCTATGGAACTTGCCTCCACTACTTCACTCTCCAGATTATTCCACTTCCTGACAACTCTTAGGCTAAAGAAATACTTCCTAATATCCCTATGGCTCATCTGGGTTTTCAATTTCTAATTGTGGCCAGTTGTTCCTGTGTCCCATCTCTGAAACATTCGAGCCCGTTCCACCTTGTCAATTCCTCTCAGTATTTTATACGTCGTTATCATGTCCCCCCTTATCCCTCATATCTTCTAGTGTCATCAGGTTGAGTTCCCTTAACCTCTCCTCGTAAGACACACCCTTCAGTTCCGGGACTAGTCCTGTTGCAAACTTTTGCACTTTCTCCAGTTTCTTGGCGTGTTTGACTAGGTGTGGGTTCCATATGGCTAAATACTCCAGTATGGACGTAACGTACACGGTGTAGTGTCGTGAATGACTGTTTACTTAGATGACGAAACGGTATTCCCAAGTTTCCTTGTGTGTGTGTGTGTGTTACTTGGAGGTTACCTGGAGGTTATTCCGGGGATCAACGCCCCCGCGGCCCGGTCCATGACCAGGCCTCCCGATGGATCAGGGCCTGATCAACCAGGCTGTTACTGCTGGCCGCACACGTCAACGTACGAGCCACAGCCCGGCTGATCCGGCACTGACTTTAGGTATCTGTCCAGCTCTCTCTTGAAGGCAGCCAGGAGCTTATTGGCAATTCCCCTAATGCTTGATGGGAGGCTGTTGAACAGTCTTGGGCCCCGGACACTTATGGTGTTTTCCCTTAGTGTACCAATGGCGCCCCTACTTTTAATTGGGGGCATTTTGCATCGCCTGCCCAGTCTTTTACTTTCGTAGGGAGTGGTTTCTGTGTGCAGATTTGAGACCATTCCTTCCAGGATTTTCCAAGTGTAGATTATGATATATCTCTCCCTCCTATTATGATATATCTCTTCCAGCCTAGAGAGAACAAGTGATTTGAAAAGGATCATCATTGGCTTGGCATCTCTCGTTTTGAACGTTCTCATTATCCATCCTATCATTTTCTTTGCACTTGCGATCGTGGCACTGTTGTGATCCTTGAAAGTGAGATAGATCCTCAGACATTACTACTCCCAGGTCCCTTACATTATTTTTCCGCTCTATTGTATGGCCAGAGTCTGTAGTATACTCTGTTCTAGTTATTATTTCCTCCAGTTTTCCATAACGGAGTAATTGGAATTTGTCCTCACTGAACATTATATTGTTTACCGTTGCCCACTGGAAAACTTTGTTTATATCTTCTTGGAGGTTAACCGCGTCCTCAGCAGATGACAGCCTCATGCAGATCCTAGTATCATCCGCAAAGGATGATACGGTGCTGTGGTGTATATCTTTATCTATGTCTGATATGAGGATGAGGAATAAGATGGGAGCGAATACTGTGCCTTGTGGAACAGAGCTCTTCTCTATGGCAGCCTCCGATTTAACTCTGTTGACCACTACTCTTTGTGTTCGATTTGTTAGGAAGTTGAAGATCCATCTCCCCACTTTCCCAGTTATTCCTTTAGCACGTATTTTATGGGCTATTACGCCATGATCGCATTTGTCAAATGCTTTTGCAAAGTCTGTGTATATTATATCTGCATTCTGATTTTCTTCCAGTGCATCCAAGGCCATATCATAGTGATCCAGTAGTTGTGAGAGGCAGGAGCGACCTGCCCTGAACCCATGTTACTCTGGATTGTGCAGATTTTGGGAATCCAGGTGATTTGCAATCCTGCTTCTTAGCACTCTTTCAAAGATTTTTATGATGTGGGACGTCAGAGCTATTGGTCTATAGTTCTTAGCTAATGCTTTGCTGCCACCTTTATGGAGTGGGACTATATCCGTTGTTTTAAGTGACTGGAATTTCACCCATGTCCAAGCTCCTCCTCCATAGTGTACTTAGGGCACGCGAGAGGGGTTTCCTGCAGTTCTTAATGAATACGGAGTTACACGAGTCTGGGCCCGGGGCTCAGTGCATGGGCATGTTGTCAATGGCTTTTACGAAATCTATCGGAGTTAGGGTAATGTCGGAAATCTGGCATACATCTGGCATACTCGCCCAATTGTAGTTGCAGGGATTGAGACTCAGCTTCTGGCCCCGCCTCTTCACTGAAAACTACTAGGTCCTCTCTCTCCCTGCTCCACGAGCTTTATCATACCTCGTCTTAAAACTATGTATAGTTCCTGCCTCCACTACATCGCTCGCCAGACTGTTCCACTTCCTGACCACTCTATGACTGAAGAAATGCTTCCTAACATCCCTGTGGCTCATCTGAGTCTTCATCTTCCAATTGTGACCCCTTGTTTCTGTGTCCCCTCTCTGGAACATCTTGTCTCTGTCCACCTTGTCTATTCCACGCAGTATTTTGTATGTCGTTGTCATGTCTCCCCTATCCCTCCTGTCCTCCAGTGTCGTCAGGCCGATTTCCCTCAACCTTTCTTAATAGGACATTCCCCTTAGCTCTGGAACTAACCTTGTCGCAAACCTTTGCACTTTCTCTAATTTCTTAACGTGCTTGACCCGGTGCAGGTTCCAAACTGGTGCTGCATACTCAAGCATGGGCCTGACGTACACGGTGTACAGCGTCTTGAAAGATTCCTTACTTAGGTATCGGAATGCTAATCTCAGGTTTGCCAGGCGCCCATATGTTGCAGCAGTTATCTGGTTGATGTGTGCTTCTGGAGACGTGTTCGGTGTTATACTCACGCCACGATCTTTCTCCTTGAACGAGGTTTGCAGTCGTTGGCCACCTAGCCTATACTCTGCGGTCTTCTTTGCCCTTCTCCGATCTTCATGACTTTGCCTTTGGCAGGGTTGAATTCGAGAAGCCAGTTCCTGGACCATGTGTCCAGTCTGTCCAGGTCTCTTTGAAGGCCTGCCTGATCCTCATCTGATTGAATTCTCCTCATTAACTTCACATCATCTGCGAACAGGGACACCTCTGAGTCTATCCCTTCCATCATGTCATTCACATATACCAAAAATAGCACTGGTCCTAGGACCGACCCCTGTGGGACCCCGCTTGTCACAGGTGCCCACTGTGATACCTCATCACGTACCATGACTCGTTGCCTCCCTGTCAAGTATTTTCTGATCCATTGAAGTGCCCTTCTCGTTATACGCTCCTGATCCTCTAGTTTCTGTACTAATCTCTTGTGCGGAACTGTCGAAGGCCTTCTTGCAGTGTGTGTACGTGTGTGTACTTACCTAATTCTTTCTTAATTGTGGTTGCAAGTGTCTAGTCATAGTTCCTGGCCCCACCGCTTCACTGGCCACTACTAGGTCCACTCTTTCCCTGCTCCATGAACTTTATCATACCTCTTCTTAAAGCTGTGTATTGACCCTGCCTCCACTACATCACTCTCCTGACTATTCCACTTCTTGACAACTCTATAACTATAAAAATATTTTCTCACATCCATGAGACTCATCTGAGTCTTCAATTTCCAATTGTGTGTGTGTGTGTGTGTGTGTGTGTGTGTGTGTGTGTGTGTGTGTGTGTGTGTGTGTGTGTGTGAACATTAAAATGGTATAAAATACCGACAGGTTGTTTAGGTAAGACACATATGCAACAGTTGGGTATCTTTATTTCGAAACGTTTCGCCTACACAGTAGGCTTCTTCAGTCGAGTACAGAAAAGTTGATAGAAGCAGAAGATACTCGAAGACGATGTAATCAGTCCATCACCCTTAAAGTTTTGAGGTGGTCAGTCCCTCAGTCTGGAGAAGAGCATTGTTCCATAGTATGACACAATATTGTTTCATACTATGCAACAATGCTCTTCTCCAGACTGAGGGACTGACCACCTCAAAACTTTAAGGGTGATGGACTGATTACATCGTCTTCGAGTATCTTCTGCTTCTATCAACTTTTCTGTACTCGACTGAAGAAGCCTACTGTGTAGGCGAAACGTTTCGAAATAATGATACCAACTGTTGCATGTGTGTGTGTGTGTGTGTGTGTGTTTTTTTTTTGATTCCTCAAAATGAAAGATTTAAGTTAACTTGCTAGTCAGAAAAGACTATTACCAAAAATTCCAGGAAAATGGCGAAGCGCAGACTATATTTTAAGACGCCAGCTGCAGTTTTTATTGTACAACATTTCACCACAAACTGTCCATACTAAGTACATGTGCTAGGTGAAACCAATTTGTAGTGAAATATACAAGATTCAGTAACCAGTGTTTAATTCATCAAGAAGGGCCAAACCAATGGTATTAAGTCTGCACACAAACCCATACAGGACAGGGGCTAGTGTTCTCGCCCCCAAACACGTGTTTTTGCATGTGTCCTGCTCCCACCGCGCATCTAGATTCCTGTTCTCTGTTTCTGACCAATCACAAGCCTTCCCTGAGTCGCTCCAGCAAAGTGGTGATGGCATCTGCTCGCTTCCCATTGGTTGAGAGACCAAAATGTAAACACTTCTTGCTTGGCATCGCCGAGAGCGGTTTTTTTTTTTCCATCTAGTGACACTCATATACTCTTGGATTTTACCCTCTACAATGTCTGTAAGTACTGATTTTTGTGTCTAGTGCGTAAGTGAATAGTTTAGGCATATTTTGTTATATATATATATATATATATATATATATATATATATATATATATAAGTCTGTGTGAAGCATAATGAGTGTACCATGCAATTGAAAAGTGCAACAAAAAAGGCATGAGTACACTAAGTACTGCCCATTAGGCCCAAATTCAAATTTCAGCAAATAAATATTTATAAAAGAATCTCTAATGCATATATGAATTCTGTAGTAGTCTGGATGTGTACAGAACGTTTTTATTGTCCTTCCAGATCAATGAGAAATTGTTTTATGGTGAGTCCTCTAAACAGAAGTCCAAGTATGTCTGAGTTTTCGAGGAAAGCGATTCGGATCCAGAGCCAAATGACCTGGAATTGCTTGACAGTGGTGATGAATACTTGCCACCCAATGCAGAGGTGTCATGTGATGAGGAGGAGGAAGATAGGCCATCCAAAAAGCCTAAATTAACGTTTACATGCAAGCATTGCAGGTCAAAGGAAAATCCTGTCACATCCTCATTTTCCTGTCATAGGAAAAGTAAATCTATGCATCAAGGAAAGAAATTACTTTACAGCCTTTCATTGTAGCACTTAGTGATGTAGAATGATTGCTCTTTCTCAGGAAATTCAGGAATATGGACTTGAATGTTTTATCCCTTTGCAATGTGTCTGTGTTGCTCTTTGGTTAGTTTTTATATTTTTTTTATACTTACAAAGTGTTTGGAAACAAATTCCATTTATGTTTTTGATATTGTCTATTTGTATAATAAATTAGAAAAATATTTATTTGGTGTTTTATTAACAATTGCAACTTTGCAACTTTCAAATTTTAGGCACTTTGTTGGACAGGGCCTAGCACAGTCTGTCTTCGCATATTAGCAATTGCTCGAAAACTATCAATTCCATTTATATGGGCTCATTCCCCTTATATTGAGATACTCTATCCACTCTAGGGAATTCATTTCGAAATTCAAATTTTTCCTATGAGTGCCCAATTAAGGGTTAATTAACCCTTACAACTTGTCCTCGTAGTACAAATACTAGGTAAAAAAATATTTAGAGAGGTCCTGGTACAACTTGTCCTCGTAGTACAAATACTAGGTAAAAAATATTTAGAGAGGTCCTGGTACAACTTGTCCTCGTAGTACAAATACTAGGTAAAAAATATTTAGAGAGGTCCTGGTACAACTTGTCCTCGTAGTACTAATACTAGGTAAAAAATATTTAGAGAGGTCCTGGTACAACTTGTCCTCGTAGTACAAATACTAGGTAAAAAATATTTAGAGAGGTCCTGGTACAACTTGTCCTCGTAGTACTAATACTAGGTAAAAAATATTTAGAGGTCCTGGTACAACTTGTCCTCGTAGTACAAATACTAGGTAAAAAATATTTAGAGAGGTCCTGGTACAACTTGTCCTCGTAGTACTAATACTAGGTAAAAAATATTTAGAGAGGTCCTGGTACAACTTGTCCTCGTAGTACAAATACTAGGTAAAAAATATTTAGAGAGGTCCTGGTACAACTTGTCCTCGTAGTACTAATACTAGGTAAAAAATATTTAGAGAGGTCCTGGTACAACTTGTCCTCGTAGTACTAATACTAGGTAAAAAATATTTAGAGAGGTCCTGGTACAACTTGTCCTCGTAGTACTAATACTAGGTGTAAAATATCGTCTTATGCAGTGCTTAGGACATTATACTAAGAGACGCTTTGCCTACTGGATTATTTATTAATCTAGTTTTCTTGATAAAGCCCCCTTGGGCGAAACATCTAGTGAAATGTCCTTAGTGTTTGTTATGCTGGGCTTATTTAATTAATATTTTACACCTAGTATTTGTACTACAAGGACAAGTTATACCAGGACATCTCTATTTTAATATTTTACACCTCGTATTTGTACTACGAGGTCAAGTTATACCAGGACATCTCTATTTTAATATTTTACACCTCGTATTTGTACTACAAGGACAAGTTATACCAGGACATCTCTATTTTAATATTTTACACCTCGTATTTGTACTACGAGGTCAAGTTGTACCAGGACATCTCTATCTTAATATTTTAATTGGGCGAGTAGTAATGTGAGTGCTTGTCACGTGTGCGAGCTGTGATGAGAGGCAGGAAAGAGTTGACCACCGTCTGGGATGGCACTGTCTGACTCGGCACTAACTGCTGCCAACTCTGGGTGACTGAACTGCCTCTCTTCCTGCCCTCTCCTTGTGTTCCTACTTACAAGAACAAAAGAATAATGGAGTAATTTATCTTTGTATACGACAGATGATGCCTGCAGCGCAGGTGAAACTCTTTTGTCAATTCCTTGTGCTGCATTTGTCTTACTCTTCAACTTGTCAGTATTGTATACCATATGTGTCGTGCTGAATAGGTAAAATTTGCGATTTTGGCTTAAATAGCAACTCTGTTCTTGCCGAATAAGGCAAACGAAAATATGTGTATGCAATAACTTCGCTAAAATCATTTTGAACCTAACGAAAAAAAAATATCTCACTGTGTATATTTATTTTTAAATTATTGTAAACTTATCTAAAATACATTTAGTTGGATTGGGCTAAATTAAATTGCGCTTGTTATAATAAAGTTAAGTAAGTTTTCTAAGGTTCTTTTGGTAAAAAATTATTAGTTTTTACATTATAACATAAATTAAAAAAAAATCTTTAAACGTATAAGAGAAAATTTTAGAAAGGACTTAATTGTAAATGAGTTCTTGCTAATTGACCAGTTTTACCTATTCGGCAAGAATAGGTCAATTGGTGTGTGTGTGTGTGTGTGTGTGTGTGTGTGTGTGTGTGTGTGTGTGTGTGTGTGTGTGTGTGTGTGTGTGTGTGTGTGCAATAATCGCGAACAAGGAACGCTAGATGCAAAACAATCACGGGGGGAGTTAAATAATAGCTCTAGGCCTTTCATGTTGCAATCAACACATCAGGAGCTTGCAATGTTGCAGAAATAAGTAGGTTACAGCTCCCGAAGCTGCCTTTGTTTTGTTTAATTGTATTGGAAACAGTGATCAAAGAAACAAACTTCCGCAGACGCAAGCGCCTTGAATCATCGCTAATCGCTGTTACCAATACAATTAAGTAAAACAAAGGCAGCTTCACCGTCTCTGAAGTCTTAGCAAGAATCCTCCTGAAAACAGTAAACCCTGCCATCACTTAGTCTCTCCTGCTAATACTACACCTATTTTTATGCTACCCAAGTGATAGCTTTTATATCCTTTTACTCATGTGCAAGTTAATTGCTCTACCATATTGTATTTCTACTACTACAACTTATATCACTACTACTACTACTACTACTACCACCACTAGTATCACACCTCACTTAGATAAGCCTATATATACCCTCTGTGTCCATGTATTGTTTGTAACTGGAGAGCGAAACGTTGCCACAATAAAATGTCACATTAGTTGAACTTGTGTTCTTTTACTTTACATAAATTCATAGGGCCATGCAACGCTTAGGGAATGGAAGACAATCCAGCTTACTCAGTGTATGGAGTGAGTAGCTTAATTACTGTGGATCAAGATTCCTTCACTAGTATCAAGAAACTCCTATTTGAGGGCTTCCTAGTATCAAGTTCTAAGTTGTTACACATCATCCGAAAACAAAACAGTGGATGATTGTACATCATCCCCAAACAAAGTATACTTGATCTTTTCTCACATACTATTTACGTATAAGAACAATATTTGTTCCAGCACCAGCCCTTGTGGGACTCTCACACCTCTGTCCATCTTGATATATTCTTCACTATTATCTCGTTCTCTTTCTCTAGTTTGTGGATTATTTGTAGTACAGTACTTAATACCTTCCTATAACCCAGGAGCATCCAGCACACCCACCCTTAAACTACACCGCTTTGTGTCCCGATGACCTTGGCCACGGCATTGTAAACACTATCCCATTCATACGCCCGCTCCCCTTCCACACACTTCTTCCTGCTACACACCAACCCTCCTCTCCCCGCATCATGCACTCTCCCATACACAGTTCGGCTCATAGCCGAAAGGTCCCGGGTTCGTTTACAGGGCCAGCGAAATATGGGCTAGTTTCCTTAGGCCTCTGTTGTCCTTGCTCACCCTGCAGTAAAAATAAGTACCTGTGTCTTACCCGACTATAGTATGGAGCACCTAGGGGAAATTATTACCTGGAATCACTTCTGGAGGTCTCCGCCCCCGTAGACCGGTCCCAGACCAAGCCTCCATCTGTTAAGCAAATTTGTAAGGAATCCTCACCCCTACTGGAAGTATTTTCGTAGTTTGTAAAAGGTATTCTTATCCATTAATGAAGTGAGTACTTTCGGTACCTTTAAAAGAAAGTAGTTTGGATAAGTACATGAGGTATGCGAGCGAGTTACATCAGTTAGCTTTATCAAGTTACTAACAGATAAACTCATAAGAAGTAGCGAGTAGCAGTGAGGTGAAGAGCATGTCAGGTGCAAGTCTGGTCAAAAACGTCCTAAAAAAAAATTGCAAGTTCAGCTCACTTGTAAAAACCGCTGCTCCGGATGTTGATTTAGACACTGAGTGCACTTTCAAGACATCTTAACGTTTGATCCACTTGATAAACCACTCCAGGTAATTAAGTGGTCGTGGGAATTACGGAGTATTACCCAAGCCTTCTTGTCTCATTGTCCTCGCGTATTGCTCTGAAATGTGCTTACGGATATCTCTGGGTGTTTCATCTACATAGTTATCTTGGTGATATTTCTCTGGTGATATCTCTAGTGATGTCTCTGGTGATGTCTCTGGTGATATCACTAGTGATATCTCTAGTGATGTCTCTGGTGATATCTCTAGTGATGTCTCTAGTGAGGTCTTGGGTAACAATGGAACGAGCAACAATGGCACAGGTAAAAAATAAAACGGAAAAATGGCACAAGTGAAAAGTTGGAAAAAACGTCACACGGAATTCAACTTAACCAGTATTTATATGTAATGTAACCTAGCATAAATTAACCAGCATTCATACCTAACGTAACTTAACATAAATTAACCAGCATTCATATCTAACGTAACCTAACATTAATTTATCAGAATTCATATCTAGCGTAACCTAACGTAAATTAACCAGCATTCATACCTAACGTAACCTAACATTAAATAATAAGCATTCATATCTAACGTAACCTAACATTAAGTAATCAGCATTCATATCTAACGTAACCTAACATTAATTAATCAACATTCATATCTAGCGTAACCTAACGTAAATTAACCAGCGTTCATACCTAACGTAACCTAACATAAATTAACCAGCATTCATACCTAACGTGACCTAACATAAATTAACCAGCATTCATATCTAACGTAACGTAACATAAATTAACCAGCATTCATACCTAACTTAACGTAATCTACCCTGACCAATAATAACAAAAAAAGGCACAATACCGTGACTGGAACGATACACAAATAACTCGCACATAGAAGAGAGGAGCTTACGATGACGTTTCGGTCAGACTGTCCGAAAGTCACACTGTGACTTTGTAAATGGTCCAAGTCGGACCGAAACGTCGTCGTAAGCTCCTCTCTTCAATGTGCGAGTTTTTTGTGTACCCTGACCAATATCTCTCAATTTTGTAAATAAACAAATGAAAGCAAAATAATTAATGGGGCATTTTTTCTACTTTTCATTTGTACCATTTTTTTTATATAGTGTATCCTTTGATGGTAACAAGAGAAAATAGTGTCTATGTTGAGTCTGTTGTTGGAGACCTTGGAGGTGCGTTTGATAATAGTGACTATGTTGAGTCTGTTGGAGACCTTGGAGGTGTGTTTGATAATAGTGACTATGTTGAGTCTGTTGTTGGAGACCTTGGAGGTGCGTTTGATAATAGTGACTATGTTGAGTCTGTTGTTGGAGACCTTGGAGGTGTGTTTGATAATAGTGACTATGTTGAGTCTGTTGTTGGAGACCTTGGAGGTGTGTTTGATAATAGTGACTATGTTGAGTCTGTTGTTGGAGACCTTGGAGGTGTGTTTGATAATAGTGACTATGCTGAGTCTGTTGTTGGAGACCTTGGAGGTGTGTTTGATAATAGTGACTATGTTGAGTCTGTTGTTGGAGACCTTGGAGGTGTGTTTGATAATAGTGACTATGTTGAGTCTGTTGTTGGAGACCTTGGAGGTGTGTTTGATAATAGTGACTATGTTGAGTCTGTTGTTGGAGACCTTGGAGGTGCGTTTGATAATAGTGACTATGCTGAGTCTGTTGTTGGAGTCCTTGGAGGTGTGTTTGATAATAGTGACTATGTTGAGTCTGTTGTTGGAGACCTTGGAGGTGTGTTTGATAATAGTGACTATGTTGAGTCTGTTGTTGGAGACCTTGGAGGTGTGTTTGATAATAGTGACTATGCTGAGTCTGTTGTTGGAGACCTTGGAGGTGTGTTTGATAATAGTGACTATGTTGAGTCTGTTGTTGGAGACCTTGGAGGTGTGTTTGATAATAGTGACTATGTTGAGTCTGTTGTTGGAGACCTTGGAGGTGCGTTTGATAATAGTGACTATGTTGAGTCTGTTGTTGGAGACCTTGGAGGTGTGTTTGATAATAGTGACTATGTTGAGTCTGTTGTTGGAGACCTTGGAGGTGTGTTTGATAATAGTGACTATGCTGAGTCTGTTGTTGGAGTCCTTGGAGGTGTGTTTGATAATAGTGACTATGTTGAGTCTGTTGTTGGAGTCCTTGGAGGTGTGTTTGATAATAGTGACTATGCTGAGTCTGTTGTTGGAGTCCTTGGAGGTGTGTTTGATAATAGTGACTATGTTGAGTCTGTTGTTGGAGTCCTTGGAGGTGTGTTTGATAATAGTGACTATGCTGAGTCTGTTGTGGAGACTTTGGAGGTGTTTGACAGCAGTGACTATATTGTAATAAAGTTGGTAGAATTACCGACAATATGTAAAGTAAAAGGACACAAGTGCAACTAATGTGACATTTTATTGTGGCAACGTTTCGCTCTCCAGGAGCTTTATCAAGCTCCTGGAGAGCGAAACGTTGCCACAATAAAATGTCACATTAGTTGCACTTGTGTCCTTTTAGTGACTATATTGACTGTTGTTGGAGACCTAGGAGGTGTTTGACAGTAGAAGTGTAGGGAGGCCTTGGTACATCTTCTCTGAGTAGTTATGACTTGCGTTACACCACTATCAACAACCACCTTTGAAAGGGGGTTAATAGAGCAACTTATCCTCATTATTGCAACGTTAGTTGTCCTAAGCTAAATTTAGTTAATCTGTAAATCTACAATTATTATTTTCATGAAGATATAGGTTAAGATAAGATGTGAATCTTACAAATACCTACTTTCATTCAGTACACACATACTTTCTCATGTGTTTCTTAAGAGTTCTTAATTCTGTAATACAAGTGTAGGAGTCTTCAAGAGGGGCCAGTGGACCCCTAGCAGCAAACCATCCTAGTTAACCAGGCAAGCACCAGACGAGCCTGGCCCAAGGCCGGTTTCTGAAAGTGAAAAAACTCTGGGAACTCGTCAAAGATAAAGTGATAATACTGTATTTTGTTTCCAGGCTAAGAGGCCTGGTCTTAATTATTATTATTATAATCAAGGGGGAAGCGCTAAACCCGGAGGATTATACAGCGCCTGGGGGGGGGATGTGGAAGGCATTCAGGCTTAATTCGGGGAACTGGAGCACAGATCCAATTCCCTAAATCAAGAGCCCCTCACCAACATCAAGGAACCTTCCTTGAGGGGGACCTGGTCTTAAACCGGGCCGTGGGGAAGATAATCTCCGGAATCACTAACAGATTAACAGGTATCAGTTTATGCCCGGTTAGTCTACTTCCATTTCTTCTACAGATGGATTTCCATTTGGTTTACTTACATTGTCACATATTACCATTGTGTGTATTTAATATTTTTTTACTCTGATTTACCTGTGATCTGTTTCGAGTTTTTTCTACTCTCTCTGAACGGCCAGGTGCCTGGCCTTCCTGTTGATTGCCTGGCTGTTGCAGTCAGAGGCCCTCTGGCTCACATATCCATCACAGTCTGGTTGGTCTAACACCCCACGGAGGTAGTAATTCAGTTTCCGCTTGAAAACTTCTACAATGGTTTCTACAATATTTCTGATATCCGCTGGTAGCAGGTTGGATAGTCGAGAACTCTAGGCTCATATATGTTGATAGTCTCGCTGACCTAACCCGCGATGGAGATGACAATTGGTGGTGGTGGTGGTGGTAGTGGTGGTGGTAGTGGTGGTGGTGGTGGTGGTGGTGGTAGTGGTGGTGGTCGTAGTGGTGGTAGTAGTGGTGAGAGTGACATACCAAAGTATGATGCACTTGTATCTTCCTCAGTAAGGCCACACGAGAACACTCAGACCCTGAGTGCATGTGTCCGTACTCTAATTCCCTCCCTTCCCCCTTCCCTCCCTCCCTCCCTCCTCGCCTACACTTTCTCTACTCTCATTCAAGCTCCCTTATATAGGGATTAAAATAAAATCTGTGAGCATACATACTGAGAGATACACCCCTCCAAGTTTTACATGCACTGTTGTTCTCGGTGCATATACTGTACATTGAGAGTGATATACTCTTAAGAATGTAACGGGGTGCCTGATGAGTTGTGAAACTGGAAACTGGTAACTTGAGTGTTGGGAGGGTGGAACCTCTGTTACGTAATATATAACCATATTTGTACCACTTGTAGTGAGTGTGCTGCTGCCTAATTCTACGTCATACTTACAATGTAGAAATATAGGCTTATGGACCCGTAGTTGAGGGAGAAAGGGTCCCCTAGACTGCAACCTCTTGAGTGGGAGGAGCACTGCGGTAGGCTTACTGGCCCATGCTATGCACGTATTTAGACTGATTTTAAGTATAACCTTAATTTTTTAAGGGGTGGACCTTGGTAAGCCAGCGGAAGGCCTCGGGTAGATGACCAAAAGCTCCAACAGCAGGTCATCATTTAACTAAGACTCACTCGGGAAACACTTGTACTGTTTACTGACGAATCTTACCTTACCCACTTCCCAAATATTTGAAGTAATAATTAAGTCTATGGCGCCATCCAACAGTGGTGTTAGGCTATTTATTATTATTATATATTAGGGCCTATAAACCTAAAAGCTAGGTTACTATTGACTTATGGTGTATATTAGAAGCACCCGCCTCCGTCTTCCATTAAAATGTACTCAAGCGTTGTATGACGTCCGGGTTTAGCGCTTAAATTGACGATGATGATACTCAAATTGGGTATATCTACCTTACTGGTGTTACCTGCCTGGTCACGGACCAGGCCGCGGGGGCGTTGACCCCAAAAACCCACTCCAGGTATACCTACCTGGAGTCTACTTAGAGGGTAAATAATAATAAATTCTTTTCTGCGGTATACAGGTAATGTATATGTAATAAAATATTATTGGGCACCAGTTGGGTATCTTCATTCCGAAATGTTTCGCCCACACAGTAGACTTCTTCAGATACGTATAGATACAGCAGAAGCAGCGGAGATGCAAAGATGTAATCAGTCCATCACCCTCGAGTAGTTTTGAGGCGGTCAGTCCCTCAGCCTGGAGAAGAGTTCTGCTCCATAATCTGAAACAATGATCCAGACGTTTGTACGTTTGTAACTGTTGTACACGTGTCATACTTATCTACATGGAGGGTGTTCCGGAGGTCAACGTCCCCGCGGCCCGATCCATGACCAGGCCTCCCGGTGGATCTGGGCCTAATCAACTAAGCTGTTATTGCTGGATGCATGTAATACAACGTATGAACCATAGCCCGGAGGGTCAGGCACTGACGTTTGGTATTTATCGAGCTCCCTCTTAAAGACAGATACTGGTATATTGGTTATCCCCTCTATGCGTGATAGGAGGCTGGTGAACAATCTCGAGCCCCTGATACTTACTGTGTTTTTTCTTAATGTACTCCTGGCATCATTACTTTTCTTTAGGGTATATTGTACCGTTTGCCAAGTTTTTTTTTCTTTTCTTTAGTAGGGAGTGATTTCTGTGTGCAGGTTTGGGACCAGTCCCTTTAGGATTTTCCAGGTGTAAATTATGATGTATTTTTCTCGCCTGTATTCCAAGGAGTGCAAGTCAAGCTACTTCAAACGTTCCTAGTAATTAAGGTGTCTGAGTGAATTTATACGTGCAACGAAGGTTCTCTGTACATTCTCCAGACCTGTAATTTCGACCGCTTTGAATGGGGATGTTAGTAGACAGCCTAGAGCGATCATTGGCATGGCATCCCTTGTTTTGAGCGTTCTCGTTATCCATTCTATTACTTTCCTCGTAGTTGTAACAACTACACCGTTGTAATCCCTGTTGGTGGGATCCTCCGATATTATCACTTCTAAATCTTCACATTAGTTTTTCGTTTTACTGTTTGGTTAAAACTTACTTTACACTTCATCCTAGCTTTTATACTCTACTTGAGTTATTTTCTTGGGAAGGAATGTAGCCATGTTTCTTTTTGATATTCCATCACGCAGGACGGATGTCTGAGTAAAACCAAATATGCAGCAATTAGCACATTTTTAAATGTCCAAACGACATTTGGGACATTGCGTTGCATCCTCAACGCTAGACCGGACTCGTGAGAGACAGAGGGGGGGGGGGGGAGAAATGGAACATGTAGAAGCCTCGGCTATCTCCTTTACGGTTGTTGCAAGTATTATTCAGCTGTTATTCATTTTCCTCCTGATCTCTTTTTCCTCTTCCTCTCCCTTTTTCTTTCCTTAGTTTTCGTTATTCTCTTATCGTCCTCTTCTTCTTCCTCACATTCATCATGGAAAGGCTTCTCCTCCTCAACCTTCACCTTTCAGATCTTCCCGTTTTTTTTTTCTTTTATATCCCCTTCTATGTTGGTTGGCGCTCTATGACAAAATTTGGTTTATATATTTTTTTACTGCCACCGTAAATATGTACTTGGTTGGTTGGTGGATTAATAGGTTTAAAACCTATCGACTGCACTAGTTTTATTAAAGTTGCACGGTAACCTTTTTATTGCCGGACAAGAATATTTTTATCCCTAAAATACGGCTTAAACTCTCAGCATATAAATGTTGAAAGAAATACACACCTCGATGTATATTTCGTGTGTATTTTCTAGTCTTGTAATTATTAACTTATTATTCTTGTTTTTACTCTGAAACAAAAACGTTAATACACATATACAATAAAAATCGTTCTTGGTAACTAAAGTACATCTAATTTTCATTGCTGTTACAGAGTAAATATTTAGCTTGAAATTTTGCACTGCCCTTCAGTAGCGCTATCGTCCAAGGTGGAACCAAACTTAATTTCGATTTATTAGTACAATAAAATACTTTTTTTTTTTTGCATTGTTGACATCCCTACATTGTAAATATAAGTGGCATATATCACAGTTTGTTGTGAGTCACAAAGAAAACGGCTACTATTTATTAAGAGGAAGATGTAAACATTGACTTAACATTACGTGGTTAACGCAAGTGTTATGCATATGCTCAGTGAAGAATAGCTTTTATTGCTCACTCATTCGTTGTTTAGATCAACCATGATGCATAATAGCAGGTAAATTTCAGACTATAATGAACACCCACCTTGTTACTGGCAAACTATCAACATCCACACCCACAGGTAGACCACGTGATCAGTCAATAATATCTTACTGCCACATGCACATACTTTTGAGGGCTAAACAACATTAAAATCAAGTTAACTTATAAGAGGAAATACTTCATTTGTGTATATTTGATATTCAGCTTATTAATGCAAATTAATGTAATATAAACTAAGGTTTTAAATGTGATATAAGTTATCAAAACAAATGTACATGTGGCAACGCCGCCTTGACGTAAACATTAGCCACTATGCTCGATACGGGGCCCATGACACCAAAGCCTTATGAAACTCTTGCCATTTTGTTTCTCTTCTTTAAAGCTATTTAAATATCTTTCATTCATCAAGCGATCAGATTTCAACTCATAATCGGCACAAATTGGTGCATATTGTCACTACAAAGAGAAAAGATAAATTACTATCATTTATTGAACAAAAGAATGAGAGATTAGGAACCATGGCAAATGGTGAGATCTATGCTCGAAATTTTCCACTACACCTGGAGTAACTGAAAAACGGTTTGATTTGTATAAAAATACATTATTTAATTATAAGAAAATAGAGACAGATAGACGAATTATAAGAAAATAGACACAGATAGAGGATATATGCCACGTGACCTCAATCATATATGGCCAGGGTGGGGCCTTCCTGTCGAATGGCGGGAAAAATATCCCTCGCTGGTTATCGTTATTAAAGCGCGGGAAAAGTATCGCAAGTGGAAACAGTTATGACAGTATATGTATGACTACCAAAATACAACAGCTTATATGTGCCTATACATGTGCTTATATCTTTTCGTATATATAGTGAGTGTTTTCTTAAAACCACATTTTATTAAAATAATATTTGTTGAACAAAGAACGTGCTATTATAACTGCGATATATGTGTACCACATAATTTTAAATGGGTTTAAATGGGGTTAATATTCATGGCAACACAACTGACACGAAAACTTCATATACAGTTCAATTGGTAGAAGAATTAAAAATAATTTGTTAATGACGAATAAGTATCTTTTGGAAGAGATGCCAATTGTTATTTTAGGGCTTATACTTACCACAAGACGTTGCCACAGGCAAGCTTTCACTTTTTTCCTATTGTGGCTTTTCTGTTATTGTGGATATGTAAGTCAGAGTGTCTATAGGTATATATTCCTTTAGCTATATATATGTCATCAACCAAAATGATACGAAACACTCGGATTAAACACAAAATAAAAACAATCGCTGTATACACTTGCCTGGTCCAGATAAAGTACATTAATGTCGTCACTATCCAACAAAGAAAGCACGAGTATAACGTTTACACAAACATAAATTGTCGTCCAAACGTTCACTAAATAGTTAACACCATCAATAGTTTTACTTCTGGGTTCAAAAGTGTTTTTGATACAAATTTTCACTCGAGAAGTTTCACTTGGGCTGCCTTCACTCTGGTTTGTTTTGGTCTTACTCGAGGGAGTCCAGAGGGGTCACAGTAGTGCAAATCAAAGCCAATAGCACATCAGCTTCCATATCCTTTGAGTCAGCAGCTAATCACATTACGTGTCTCAAACAGTGTCACAGCAAATGGCAGGCCAGCTTCAACATCTATTGAGGCAACAGCCAATCACGTCAAGCGTCTGACGCTGCTTGGGCTCAGGCTGTAAACATGGCTCCACATGGTCCTCTCTCTCTTCTCGAATTTTCCCACATACAGTTTTTTAGGCATTACCAAAGGATATATTTATTTTCCTTGAATTGAGGAATCTATTGTTATTTTTTGTTATTTTATTTATATTAGGCAAACTTGGTTTAAATAAGGTGTTATGATACAGTATTATATTTAAGTTATTATATCGGCGATATATGCCAATCCATCTTCGTCGAAGACCTTGAGGATCCATGACATCACGATGACGTATAGTGTTTTGGTAGTCTGCCAACGTAACTATTATGCATGTTATAATAACATATGTTTTGTTTATAATAAATTATGAATTATTAAAATTAATTTACAGTTATGCCATTTTCTAAATCGCATTAGACCACGCTTAACTTATAATTTGTAAAGTATACTGGCTTTATTTGTGCTAATCAATATACAAGAGTGTTGGTACGCCTGCGAATTGAAGACAAGATGTCGAGAAGTTTCCGAGAAGCACGATCAATAAAAAGTACGTAATAGTCTGCCATCTGGTGGCAGAAATGTGAACTTTAAGCATGGGAGTGTCAGTCATAGAAAACGTATCTTGGCAAATGGGTAACTAGCAAAAGAGAGTGAGTGAGTATGGAAACGATAGATAAGTGTGTTTATATAATCGATGTGTCAAGGTTATATGCAGAGTAAAACTAAACTTGCCACTAGTTGAGCCCCGAGATTTTATTCATCACAGTACTCTTTTCAACCGTCAGGTAAATCAGCTCCACTGGAAATAAGTCAATTTATCTGACTTTTTTGGGGCTATGCTAGGTAATTTACACATATGTTGCTATGTATGATAATTTATGTAACTGTATTTATATGTACCTATACCTAAATAAACTTACCAAAGACGCAAATTTCCGAAATATGATAAAAACTGAAGCTACTCAGTGAAAACCTGGTACAGGATGCTGGGTAAAGTCTATCAGACTTTCAGTAATCATTGTAATTTTATTAATTACATCGGTAATAAAAGATATTGTCCATTAATGTTGAAGGTAAACTCATACCGTGCCAAGGAGAGTACTCATTATTGCCAGACATTTTAACAAAGTTAACGTGTTAACATCTGAACTGTATTTACGTAGTGTAAATAAACAGGAATTTCTTGCAGTACTATATATATTAAAAGTGTTAAGAATCAAACAGCCTTAGTACAATATGCAACCAAGATCATATTCCAGTAGTAATTTGAGTGAAATGTTTAGACATTCTTTGACTCTTGCCCGTTATGTCAGTTATTTTTGTTATAAGGTATTACAAAGGAATCCGAGGTTAACCTTCCTTTATAATGTACTTACCAGGTGAGGCGTGGTAACACTGTCTGGCTCATGTAATGTTGTTGCCTGCTCATCATGATACTCTCTGTTAATACTGTCTGGGCCTAATACAATGTTATATAATGTGTGCATCATGGTACTCTGTTCTAACATTGGGCTTTATACAGTGTTATGGAATAAGTACATTACTGTTGCTCTATTCTAACACTGGGGCTTATATGGTGCATTACTCCTACTCATTATGGTAAATAATTGTTTTTTTATGAAGGTATAATCCTAAACTTTTACAATGGTTTTATATGAGGTTTTTATGTTATGTAGTTACATATTTTCACATTTCCTAAGCATATGTACAGGACCTCAGTGGAAATAAGCCGCTTTGACTTTTTCTTAGGTAATTTACACTATGTATGATATTTGCACTTATGTGTATCTGTGCCTAAATAAACTTATGCTGTCATAATGATGCTGATAAAAGTATATCAGTATAAGAACATAATAAAGGAGCACTTCCCATGCCAGGCAGGTAAATCTCACATCCAACCACAGTTAACCACATCCATTCATATACCTGAACTAAGGAACAGTATGTACCAAAGACCCTGTTGATGGTGAGAGGAGACATGGGGACAGGCGAACAGACAAGATCTTTGTGGAAGTATCTCGAGTTTCAGAAGCAGTACTAAAACTTAACCCAGCAGATTGGCGCAAGTAGGCGAGACTGATGGTGAATCAGCAAACAGCAGACAAGTCTCGGCCTCAGCTCAGGAGGCAGAACTAAGTATTGATGTTGATTGATGGAGGAGCACTGGTGGCTAGTTCCATTGTTCCTTTGAAACCATGGCTCCATTTTCCATGTCGAAGATCTTGTTATTTAGATAAATCGTCATCAGCGTTTGTCTTGGATAGCAGACAATACTTAGTCATATTGAAACAAGGTACCGGCGTACACTCATTATTTCATGGTGTCATTATGTGATTTATCGGCTATCGTGTGTTTATAATTGGACAGCAGCATTTCTTGGTGGAGTAGACGTCCAATGTAGTCGGTTAGTTCTGATCATTTCATTTTTCTTCGAGGATGCCTGAGAGTGAGGATTTTGGTGGTACTGTAGTTGGTGGTGCTGTAGTAGCAGACCTATGTCACCAGGAGAACTGGCGGGACCTGGAGGGATGCTGGTGCGTTCAACGGCAAGCTGGTGCGTATCGTCTCCTTCAAGTGGGTCTCTGACGACTGGCCGGTGAGTATTAAGTATATCAGTGTTGTCAGTTGAGTTGATGATCCTGAACGTTTCGATGGAAAGGACTTTACTTGAAAATTTCATCTCCTGGATGTTGTTGAGAAGGAAAAAGTTATTAGAAACATTACTGAAGGATCCATCATGTTATGCATTTTGCATATGGGCGCATAAGAATCTTCTTTGGCATCAGAGAACATCTTTGGGTCTTCATCTTTGAAAATCGTTGTCGGATTTATTACTAGTGCTGGAGCGATGAAGGTAGATTGCTGAGGTGTAGAGGGAATCTTCTGAATGTCTGAATTCTTGTAATAACTGCATAGGTAATGTTCTTTTTGACTTGATTTTCTTCTTGGTTTCATCTTGGTGTTCATTATGTCCTTGAGACATGCAGCAACCAGGGTGTGGTGGGCACCCATGCAGTTGAGGCATGTTGGTGGGTTTCACTTTTGAAATTCTCTGAATTCACCGGGCACCACTTTGTATAAGGGCCATAACCATAGCAGATCCAGCATGGTGCGATGTTATTACGGGTAGTAGGATATTCTTGATAGTATGATATCCTGAAACTTTCTTGAGCTACTCGTGTCATGGTAATATTTTCGAAACGTACTTTCTCCATTTAGAAGTTGGAGAACTTCGTGATTCCGTCGACAGTGTCCTGAGAGGTCTGACTTTTGATCTCGGTTTTGAGGCAAATTATTGATTGTTTCGTTAATAATAATATATCTTTATTTCTACAAGTACATGTACAAGGGATATATCAATGACATACTACTATATAGAAAACCCCTTGTTATATAGAGCATTTCAGGCAAATTAGGTCAATTTTGTCCCAGAATGTGACCCACACCAGTCGATTAATACCCAGGTACCCATTTTACTGATGGGTGAACATAGACAACCGGTGTAAGGAAATACGTCCAATGTTTCCACTCCTTCGCCGGGAATCGAACCCGGACCCCTCATCGTTTGAAGCGAAAGCTTTTGCCACCAGGCCACGGGGCACCGTAGATCTCAGTCGAGTCACCTGATGAACACCGTCTTCATGGCCTTCATGGGTGGTGGTAAGATGAACTCAAATGCTTTATCTTTGTATAGCTTCACCACGGGAATCGCTATGATCTTGTCTGCATCTTCTATGCTGATAATTAAATTAAACGCTGAAGGCTTCTTAGTTAGGTTCGAGATCCTTACACGTGAAGCCTTTAGAACGGTGGCGAATGTTTGCTTCGTTGTATCTGCAATGCCGCCTCCAAGAGGCTTGATCTTCACACGAGGCGCCTGCATCACTGTGAGGAGCTTCCCTCCCCAACGGGGATAATAGGGTCGAAGCAGACAGTCGTATCTGATGCTTCCTCGTTGGGAGCCAAAGAAGGGATGATGTCAAATGCCCATTCAGCCTATATTTAAAACTACCCAAAGTTCTTGTTCGATTGATGCTGCCTGACAGTTTATTATCGAAGCAGTACTGCCCTATATTCTTTCTAAATCTAAATTTGTCCATCTTGAATCCAGTGCTGCGAATCCTGTCTTAGATACTTTCAACATATTTTTTTTATATTTATTTTTTAACACACCGGCCGTCTCCCACCTAGGTAAGGTGACCCAAAAGAAGAAACCACATTCACAGTCATTGATCCAGTCGATGTCTAGCCTCAAGTATTCTGATATCATCCGTAGCTCGGTAACTAGCGCACTCACCTCACACATGCTGACGTCCAGAGTTCGAATTTCCGTTACAGCTGGAAAACATTAAGGACATGTTTCCATAAGACACCTGCTGTCCCTGTTCATCCATCAGTATAAAATGAGTACCTGGGTGTTAGTCAACTGGTGTGGGTCGCATCGTGGGACAAAACTGACCTAATTTGCTCGAAATGCTCTGCATAATAAGCGGCTTTCTATATAGTAATATGTCATTGATGTCAGTTAGGCCTCTATACCATGTACATGTACCTGTAGAAATAAAGATATTATTATTATTATTATTATTATTATTATTATTATTATTCCGAACTACAGCATCCCCACCTCTTCTTCAGAGTGCAGGCATTGTACTCCCACCTGCAGAACTCAAGTCTACTCGGTTACCCTAAATCCCTTCATGTTACTTTGTTAATACTTCAGTAGCACGTCAAGTCATAAAAACCTCTTGCCTCCATTCAGTCCTATATAACACGATCACACAAGCCTGATGGATGTCCACTCAGAGCCTGTTTAATCTCCATACAGTCTTGGAACGACACGTGCCTAGTCCTGTGGCCCACGGTGGCTAGTTACGCCCCTGTCCTTATAATAATAATAATAATAATAATAATAATAATAATAATAATAAATCTGTATTTCTGTAAGTTCATGATACAACTATTACAGACCTAGCTGACAACACTGTCATACTATATAGAAAACCCCTGGTTATGCAGGGTGTGAAAATTTGTGTGGATTGCCTCCAAGTGAGTCGCCTACCCTGGCAAACTCTGTTGACACCGAGCTCTGAGGTGGATACCTCAGCCTCACAAGTGGCTTATAGGACAGATTTTCACAAATGATTGGTGTTGCAAGAAACTCGCCTGCATGCACGTATAAAGGACTAACTTACTTGGTGTTGCAGCATATATCCTGATCTTCAACTTCCCTAAGCTTAGCCTTAGCCCCTTTGGACTTCCCCTCAGAAACCACATGCAACCGGGAGCCTTAATTCCTGCAATATTCAATCGTAATTAGTGACCTGCCTGCACCTCAGAAATTCCTATATCCAAGGGGGGGTGTATCCCCTAGCACAACTATGCAGACACGTACACTAGCTTCTACATAGACAAGACACTGGTACGTACTGGGCATGCACTGCCAGCTGCAACACAGGCCCACAGATCAACTCACTCACAATTTCCCCAGACACTGGCCAGAAATCTACGAGATAAAGTGGAGGTCTTGTCTTACTGTATGGGCCTGACGGAGGAGGTCATCTACGGTACACAAGAACATAAGAAAGGAGGCACACTGCAGGAGGCCTGTTGGCCCATACTAGGCAGGTCCTTTACAATTCATCCCACTAACAAAACATTTGCCCAACCCAATTTTCAATGCCACCCAAGAAATAAGCTCTGATGTGAAAGTCCCAGTCAAATCCAACCCCTCCCACTCATGTACTTATCCAACCTAAATTTGAAACTACCCAAAGTCCCAGCCTCAATAACCCAACTAGGTAGACTGTTCCACTCATCAACTACCCTATTTCCAAACCAATACTTTCCTATGTCCTTTCTAAATCTAAACTTATCTAATTTAAATCCATTACTGCGGGTTCTCTCTTGGAGAGACATCCTCAAGACCTTATTAATATCCCCTTTATTAATACCTATCTTCCACTTATACACTTCGATCAGGTCTCCCCTCATTCTTCGTCTAACAAGTGAATGTAACTTAAGAGTCTTCAATCTTTCTTCATAAGGAAGATTTCTAATGCTATGTATTAATTTAGTCATCCTACGCTGAATGTTTTCTAACGAATTTATGTCCATTCTGTAATATGGAGACCAGAACTGAGCTGCATAATCTAGGTGAGGCCTTACTAATGATGTATAAAGCTGCAGTATGACCTCTGGACTTCTGTTGCTTACACTTCTTGATATAAATCCCAGTAATCTATTTGCCTTGTTACGTACGCTTAGGCATTGCTGCCTTGGTTTAAGGTTGCTGCTCACCATAACCCCCAAGTCCTTTTCGCAATCTGTATGGCTAAGTTCTACATCATTTAACTTATAAGTACTAGGGTTATGGGCACTCCCGAGCTTCAGAACCTTGCATTTATCTACATTGAACTGCATCTGCCACTTTTCTGACCAAGAATAGAGTTTGTTTAAATCCTACTGAAGTTCCATAACATCTACGTTTGAATCAATTATCCTACCTATCTTTGTGTCATCGGCGAATTTGCTCATATCACTAGTAATTCCCTCATCAAGATCATTGATATATATTATAAACAACAACGGAACACCACTTGTTACAGATCCCCACTCGGGTTTAACCCCATTTATGGACACTCTCTGCTTCCTGTCAGTGAGCCATGACTCGATCCACGAGAGCACTTTTCCCCCAATGCCATGAGCTGCCACTTTCTTTAACAGTCTATGGTGCGCAACTCTATCAAAAGCCTTACTAAAATCTAAGTAAATAATATCAAATTCTTTATCGTGGTCAACAGCCTCAAAAGCTTTACTGAAGAAAGTTAATAAATTAGTTAGACAAGACCGGCCTCTTGTGAATCCATGCTGAGTATCATTAATCAAGCTATGCTTATCGAGATGGCTTCTTATAATCTCAGCTATAATTGACTCTAGTAATTTGCCTACAATTGAGGTCAGGCTTATTGGGCAGTAATTTGATGGTGACGACTTGTCCCCTGTTTTAAAAATAGGAATTACATTAGCCATCTTCCACATATCAGACACTACACCTGTTTGAAGAGATTAATTAAAAATATTAGTTAATGGTTCACTGAGTTCCATTTTGCATTCCTTAAGAACCCTTGAAAAAACCTCATCAGGACCCGGCGACTTATTTTGCTTCAGTCTGTCTATCTGCTTCACAACTATTTCACTAGTGACTGTGATGTTACATAATTTATCCTCTTCTAGCCCACTATAAAAATTAATTACTGGAATATTGTTAGTGTCTTCCTGTGTAAAAACTGAGAGAAAATAATTATTAAAAATCGAGCACATTTCATTCTCTTTGTCAGTAAGGTGCCCATAGTTATTTTTAAGGGGACCTATCTTATCTCTAACTTTTGTTCTATAGACCTGGAAAAAACTTTTTGGGTTAGTTTTAGAATCCCTAGCAACTTTAATTTCATAGTCCCTTTTAGCTTTTCTTATCCCCTTTTTAATGTCCCTCTTAATGTCAATATACTGATTCATAAGATGACCCTCACCTCTTTTGATACGCCTATAAATTCCTTTCTTATGCCCTAGTAGATTTTTGAGCCTATTATTCATCCATTTTGGGTCATTTCTATTTGATCTAATTTCTTTATATGGGATAAACGTTCTTTGAGCAGCATGTATAGTGTTCAGAAAACTGTCATATTGATAGCTCACTTCGTTACCCCAGTCAACAGATGATAAGTGTTCTCTAAGCCCATCGTAATCTGCTAAGCGAAAATCTGGGACTGTTACTGAGTTATCGCTACTATCGTACTTCCATTCAATGCTAAATGTAATTGATTTGTGGTCGCTAGCACCCAGTTCCTCTGAAACTTCTAAATTATTATCATGGGATTCATTGTTTGCCATAACTAAGTCAAGCAGGTTATTTCCCCTTGTAGGTTATGTCACAAACTGCTTCAAAAAACAATCCTGAACTACTTGTAAGAAGTCGTTAGATTCTAAATTCCCAGTCAAGAAATTCCAATCAATATGAAGTTAAAGTCTCCTAGAATTACTACATTATCGTGCCTTGTGGCCTTAACAATTTCCTCCCATAGTAGTCTCCCTTGGTCCCTATCTAAGTTTGGGGGACGGTATATCACTCCTAAAATCAGTTTTTCATGCCCCTCTGAAAATTCTATCCAAACAGACTCTGTATGTGTTACTTCAGATTTAATACCCGTTTTTATGCAACAGTTCAAGCGATCTCGGACATACAATGCCACCCCACCCCCCTTCCCGATACTTCTATCTACTTGGAACAATTTAAAACCCTGAATATGACATTCTGCAGGCATGTCCCGACTTTTTTAATTAAACCACGTCTCAGTTAAGGCAAATACATCAATGTTACCTGCACTAGCAACTAATCTCAACTCGTCCATCTTATTCCTAGCACTACGGCAATTAGCATAATAAACCTCGAGGTGCCTCTACCAGATTTCCCCAGGTTTCAAATGTGAAGACACGTGGGGGGCGCCGTCTGCTGATCACGGCACGTCTTGTCCAGTTGGTGTCTGTCTTAAGAAGAACGAGCTGGTCTCTCTTCCAGACCCTTGTCTCTTCGTTCAAACTAGGGCTGCCAGTTCTCCCTAGCTAACTTATCCTAGTGTTTGCCTACATTATCGGCCTATTACTACCTATGTTAAGGTCTTAGGTCTACATTATTATTGTCTACAGTTGCCTCAATGATCCTAATATTAGTGTACAACCAGTAAAACTACCTACTCCTTCCCTGAAGGGTAAATCTATAAATTAAATAAATGCCTACCAACAATCCACGCCAACTAGAGAGAATGCTGTTTGTTTGGGAGGGTTTAAGGGCCACCCAGCCCAGCCGTCCCATTACGGCTATACTGGGACCCCTTCGTACGTCGTATCTGTCCTGTGGAACTTTAGGGACCAAATAAATTTCCACACAGGGTATTTCGGGCAACTTGTTGCCTATAATGCGACCCACAACAGTCTGCTAACTCCCAGGTACCTACTTACTGCTAGGTGAACAAGGGCAGCAGGTGTAAGTAAACATACCTAACGTGTAACCCGTTGCAAATTTGAAGCTATAATATTGGAGATAGAAAGCAGTAAAGCAGCCACTAGAATGTACCCCCCCCCCTTCGCAGATACCTAATGAGGTACAAAATAAAGAGAACGAAAATGACAATAAACTGTTTGACTTTGTTATGATTAAAATATATTCAGTCTCACTGCATATGTCTTACAAACTATCACACATTTCTTTAAATACAATAAAGCATCGTTTGATGTGTATATAGTGCAGGTGAACTATGGAGAATAAACTTAGGATAACTCTAGAAATTTAAGCTGTTGCGTTATCCAAGGTGCATCTTCATGTGTACGCAGATACTGTCACATATAAGCTAGATATAAAAACCACCAGATTTAGCCTGAATAAAGCCGAGTTCCTTAATTTTTAATGTTAATATCGTTACAGTGCTTAGTTAGCCCCTAAATACATTCTCTTGCAGTGTATAAATTGTTAAAGAAAATGGAGGTGCTAAGGGAATAACTGAAATAATTTTTATGTTAAGCTAGTAGATAAAATTAAGTAATAATATATATAACATATATATATATATATATATATATATATATATATATATATATATATATATATATATATATATATATATATATATATATATATATATTTTATTTAAGCTTTGGATACATGAATACATTTCTTTTGCAATGATCTTGAGGACATGAAGATTTATTGGACACATCATCGACACCATGCCTAACCCTTCTAGGGTAGGGCAGGTGCCTGAGCCCGAGCCTTTAGCTCATAAGACTGTCATTCCCATTAGTCCCCTTGGGACGGGGATGGCAGACCAGAGAGGCCTAGCTTGTGGCTAGGTCTGGGGACAGTTGGTCCCAAAGATGAGGAGGTACTTGTGCCTCGTCCCATGGGAGACTTAGGTCTCAGACACTCCCTAAAGAGGGAGCCAAGGCCGGGCCACCACTTGGAAAAGGCCCGGGCCGGGAGAATACCGGCGAATCTTTAATAATAATAATAATATTGGACACATAAAATGTACATTATGTAGATTGAACTGAGGGTATGTATGAGGCATTGAGGGCTATATAAAACTTACCCACAGGATATATACACTGAATATTTTAGGGATTACAGCATTCATTCTTGTCTGGTGGTGTAAAGGTTACGCGCAGCCTTAATAAGATAAGATTTTGAATGGAATTTTAGCGACAAAGGGTTAGCTACCCAAATAACCCAAAAAAGGCAGTTCCAATGCAATGGGTCCTCAAACCATACCCCCGGCCGGGATTGAACCCGCGGTCATAGAGACTATGACCGCGGGTTCAATCCCGGCCGGGGGTATGGTTTGTTTGCAATCATGTCATTACGATTTATTGAGCAATGGGTCCTCAATCTTCTACCCCACGTTGCGACTCACATCAGTCGACTAACACCCAGGTACCTATTTTCTTGCTAGGTGAACGGGACAATAGGTGTAAGGGAACACCCCCATTGTTTCCACCCTTGCTGAGAATCGATCCATGGACACTCAGCGTGTGAAGCGAGAGCGTCGTCTCTCGGTCCACTGGCCACCTTGTGTTGTTCATAAAATTTCAGTGTAATGAATCAACCATCTCTCAGTATACATGCACCGAGACCCCTTAAGACCGAGTTTTCGAGGTAGTTCCTTCTCCAACTCAAAAAGCGCCCCCCCCCCAAGAAAAACAAAAGAAAATGCGTTAAGAGGCTAGATCGCGACATCATCATCCAGTCAATGAGCGAACTGGAAAAAAAAAAAATCATTGAAGGCCAAAACGATTGGGCTACTGTACAGATGATCAACAAAATTCCCACTGCTTCCTCGATGCTCAAGATCAGCTTTATTGAGATCCATGGCCTCTCAAGCACTAAATGACAGTTTCTGAGTATCCTATCACCATGTCAACCTAAGGAATATGGAAGCAGAGCACTGTTACCACATTATCCTATGCTAGAACTGCTACTCTCATACACACCTCGCTAAGAACTGTCCTCTGAAGAAGAAATATTGCTCTAGCTGTGCCAGGGATGGACACAAATACATTGACTGCACCTCAACCACTCAGCCAAAATGCCTCAATTGCAAGAGTGACCATCGCAGTCTTGCAGCCAAATGCTCACTTAGAAAATAAATTCATAAATAAGAAGCCTAAAGAAGAAAAGAAACAGATCTATATCGCTATCACTCGACTCCATGCTGAGACTCGAAAGATTCTCCAAGTAACCCAACAACCAGCCTTCAATCAATACTCTTCCAAAAATCCAAGACGACACTTGCATCAAGATAATGTGCTGCATGATTTACACCCACATGCCTAGCCTCAAGTTTCCTGATACTGCACCATCCACAGACATGCTAAAAATTCTCCCCAATACAGGAGGCATCACCCTTCCAACATATCCTCCAATCACTGCCGCCCAAGCCATTCCAGACCTACTGGTTGCAGCTTCTCAAGAAATCCAAGCCACTCCACCTGCCCTGCCCTGCCTACCTGCCGCCACTTCCATAACCACAACACTGACTGAAGTTCAAGACACACACCTCTGTACAGGAAATTAAAATTCACGTCCTCACCCCGGCCCTCTCCTGAAAAAAAAAACTACAATTCTTCGCTACACCTACGAACAAGAACACCATGTTCACCAAAGAACTCCACAGTTATGTACAGTTCACTTACTCACGAACTTCGGCGACTACCAACTGTCCCCATAAAGTGCTCAGCTGCTGAGTTAAACCCTGGCTCTGTTTCTACAACTGAAGATTTTCCTCTCCGACGCTATTCTTTGTCACTTCTTAGCACCCTCCTTACCTAAGAGTTAAAAGTATCTAGGGGTAAGAGAAGAGCTAGGGATCGTGGAGAGTGAAGGACAGAGGAGATGAATGACTATGGGCAACTGTACTCCACTTGCCCAGAGTCATTCATTTTACTATCGTGATTTTTGAGTGGCCTCCGACAGTTTTCCTGCTTAATATGTGGGGATGAATTAGGTAAAGTGTTTAATTTGATGTGGTTTATTAATTTCTAAGTACTATTTATTATGTTGTATTGTCTGAGGGATCCAGGAAATGTTTCGAGCTGGTGAGTAGCAATATTAGGATGTGTATCTGATGAGCTGTATGTAACATATAATAGTAAATATACCTTAAATGTTATTTCCTTTGTTCGTATTGTTAGTGTTAATATTAATGTAGACCGGCATCCAAAACTGCCAGTAACTCTTGTATGTTGGTGCTGCTACCATCAGTACTTTATTCCGTGGATGAAGTAACGGCGATACACACCACTCACAAGGCCAGTGTCACTGACATGCATAGTTTGTAAGGATATAGAGAAGATTATGACGAAAAGAGTGGCGTAACATGGCTTTCGAGATAGTTAATGCTGTCTCACACATTTGCTGGTTTTATGACAAGATAACTGAAGATAGGAAGGAGAGAGAGGGGTGGGTAGACTGCATATTTGTGGACTGGAAGAGCCCGTTTGTTACACTACCCCACACGAGACTGGGACAAAAGAAGAAGGCAGGAATAAGAGAAAAAGCACTACAGTGGATCAAGGAAAACTTAACAGGAAGGAAACAGCGAGTTATTTTCCAGAAGCAGGTATTGGAATGGACGAGTGTGACAAGTGGGGTTCCACAAGAGTCAGTATTTGGACCAGTGCCGTGTATGTAAATGATAGAACAGAGGCAACTGAGTTAGAGGTGTCATTGTACGCAGATAATGGGAAACTAATGACGAAAATACAAACAAGGGTAGACCAGGTAAGATTACAATAGATATGGACAAGCTGCACGACTGCTCTGACAAGTGCCTGTAAGAATTTAACCCCAGCAATGAAAAGTTATGAAAGTCGAGGAAAGACAAAGACGATCGGAAATACAGTACAGGCTAGTTCCAGTTACTAAAGTCAAATAAAAGCTAAACGCTTAAGAGTCACACAGCAAAAATAGTCCCAAGCATTACACCGGAGGCACACCTCAACTGAGTAACCGCCGCAGCAAACACTGGACTGGAGCAGCTTTCAGGAACCTTAACAATGACGAATTCACACACCCATACACACACACCCACCCACTGAGTCTGCACCCCTGTAACCATAATTAGGTGAATACCCCCCCCCCACACACACACCTGTTTGGAACCCGCACTTGATCAAGCACGTCAAGAAATTAGAGAAAGTGCAAAGGTTTGCGACAAGGTTAGTTCCAGAGCTAAGGGGAATGTCCTATGAAGAAAGGTTAAAGGAAATCGGCCTGACGACACTGGAGGACAAGAGGGTCAGGGGAGACATGATAACGACATATAAAATACTGCCCGGAATAGACAAGGTGGACAAAGACAGGATGTTCCAGGGGGGGTCACACAGAAACAAGGGGTCACAATTGGAAGTTGAAGACTCAGATGAGTCAAAGGGATGTTAGGAAGTATTTCTTCAGTCATAGAGTTGTCAGGCAGTGGAATAGCCTAGAAAGTGACGTAGTGGAGGCGGGAACCATACATAATTTTAAGACGCGGTTTGGTAAAGCTCATGGAGCAGGGAGAGAGAGGACCCAGCAACAACCAGTGAAGAGGCGAGGCCAGAAGCTAAGACTCGACCCCTGCCACCACAAATAGGTGAGTACACACCCACTGAGTCTCGACCCCTGTAACCACAATTAGGTGAGTACCCACACACACACACACACACACACTGAGTCTCGACCCCTATAACCACAATTAGGTGAGTACCCACACACACACACACACACACACACACACACACACACACACACACACACACACACACACACACACACACACACACACACACACACACATGCACACACATACACACACATACACACACATACACACATACACTCACACACACACACACACACACACACACACACACACACACACACACACAGGATGTTCCAGAGATTGGACACAGTAACAAGGGGACACAGTTGGAAGCTGAAGACACAGATGAATCACAGGGATGTTAGGAAGTATTTCTTCAGCCACAGAGTAGTCAGTAAGTGGAATAGTTTGGGAAGCGATGTAGTGGAGGCAGGATCCATACATAGCTTTAAGCAGAGGTATGATAAAGCTCACGGCTCAGGGAGAGTGACCTAGTAGCGATCAGTGAAGAGGCGGGGCCAGGAGCTCGGACTCGACCCCCGCAACCTCAACTAGGTGAGTACAACTAGGTGAGTACACACACACACACACTCACTCACTGAGTCTCAACCCTTGTAACCACAATTAGGTGAGTACCCACACACACACAGGGGCCAGGAGCTAAGACTCGACCCCTGCAACCACAAATAGGTGAGTACACACACGCACAGAGTCTCGACTTCTGTAACCACAATTAGGTGAGTACCCACACACACATACACACACACACTGAGTCTCGATCCCTGTAACCACAATTAGGTGAGTACACACACACACACACACACACACACACACACACACACACACACACACACACACACACACACACACAGAAAATGACATAGCATCAAAAGTAAAGACTGACCCGAAGCTGTTGTACAGCCACATCAGGAGGAAAACAACAGTCAAGGACCAGGTAATCAGACTGAGGAAGGGTGATGGGGAATTCACAAGAAACGACCGAGAGTTATGTCTGGAGCTCAACACAAGTTTTAAAGAGGTATTTACAGTGGAAACCAGTAGGACTCCAGGAAATCAGAACAGGGGGGCACACCAGCAAGTGCTGGATGAGGTACATATAACCAAGGAGGAGGTGAAGAAGCTGCTATGCGAACTTGACACCTCAAAGGCGGTGGAACCAGACAACATCTCTCCATGGGTCCTTAAAGAGGGAGCAGAGATATTGTGTGAGCCATTAACAAAGATCTTCAACACATCATTTGAAACTGGGCAACTCCCTGAGGTATGGAAAATGGCAAATGTAGTCCCAATTTTTAAAAAGGGAGACAGACATGAGGCACTAAACAACTATACACTAACGTGTATAGTATGCAAAGTCATGGAGAAGATCATCAGGAGGAGAGTGGTGGAGCACCTGGAAAGAAACAAGTGTATAATTGACAACCAGCACGGTTTCAGGGAAAGAAAATCCTGTCTCACAAACCTACTAGAGTTTTATGATAAGGTGACAGAAGTAAGACAAGAGAGAGAGGGGTGGATCGACTGCATATTTTTGGACTGCAAGAAGGCCTTCGACACAGTTCCTCACAAGAGGTTACTGCAAAAGCTAGAGGATCAGGCACACATAACAGGAAAGGCACTACAATGGATCAGAGAATACCTGACAGGGAGGCAATAACGAGTCATGGTACGCGACGAGGTGTCAGAGTGGGCGCCTGTGACAAGCGGGGTTCCACAGGGGTCAGTCCTAGGACCTGTGCTGTTCTTGGTATATGTGAACGACATAACGTAAGGGATAGACTCAGAAGTGTCCTTGTTTGCAGATGATGCTTAGTTAAAGAGAAGAATCAAATAGGATGAGGATCAGGCAGGACTACAAAGAGACCTGGACAGGCTACAAGCCTGGTCCAGCAACTGGCTCCTTGAATTTAACCCTGCCAAATGCAAAGTCATAAAGATTGGGGAAGGGCAAAGAAGACGGCAGACACAATATAGTTTAGATGGCTAAAGACTGCAAACCTCACTCAAGGAAAAAGATCTGGGGGTGAGTATAACACCGAGCATATCTCCTGAGGCGCACATCAATCAGATAACTGCTGCAGCATATGGGCGCCTGGCAAACATACGGATAGCGTTCCGATACCTCAGTTAGGATTCGTTTAAGACTCTGTATACCATTTACGTCAGGCCCATACTGGAGTATGCAGCACCAGTTTGGAATCCACACCTAGTCAAGCACGTCAAGAAATTAGAGAAAGTGCAAAGGTTTGCAACAAGACTAGTCCCAGAGCTACGGGGATTGTCCTATGAAGAAAGGTTGAGGGAAATCGGCCTGACGACACTGGAGGACAGGAGGGTCAGGGGAGACATGATAACGACATATAAAATACTGCGCGGAATAGACAAGGTGGACAAAGACGGGATGTTCCAGAGAAGGGACACAGACACAAGAGGTCACAATTGGAAACTGAAGACTCAGATGAATCAAAGGGATGTTAGGAAGTATTTCTTCAGTCATAGAGTAGTCAGGCCGTGGAATAGCCTAGAAAGTGACGTAGTGGAGGCGGGAACCATACATAGTTTTAAGGCGAGGTATGATAGAGCTCATGGGGCAGGGAGAGAGAGGACCTAGTAGCAATCAGCGAAGAGGCGGGGCCAGGAGCTGTGACTCGAGCCCTGCAACCACAAATAGGTGAGTACAAATAGGTGAGTACGCACACACACACACACACACACACACACACACACACACACACACACACACACACACACACACACACACACGTACACACATACACACATACACACACACACACACACACACACACACACACACACACACACACACACACACACACAAATCGTAACTAACACACATACACAGACACACACACATACACACGCATGCACATACAACAGGCCTAGTGTCTAATTGACATGTGCCTAGGACCAAATGGTAACTAACACACACTGACACGCACACACTGACACACACACAGCCTAGTGTCTAATCGACATGTGCCTAGGACCAAATGGTAACTAACAGAGTCTCGACCCCTGTAACCACAATTAGGTGAGTACCCACACACACACACACATACACACACACACACACACACACACACACACTCACACACACACACACACACACACACACACACACACACACACACACACACACACTGAGTCTCAACCCCTGTAACCACAATTAGGTGAGTACCCACACACACACACACACACACACACACACACACACACACACACACACACACACACACGACGAGGTGTCAGAGTGGGCGCCTGTGACAAGCGGGGTTCCACAGGGGTCAGTCCTAGGACCTGTGCTGTTCTTGGTATACGTGAACCACATAACGGAAGGGATAGACTCAGAAGTGTCCTTGTTTGCAGACGATGTGAAGTTAATGAGAAGAATCGAATCGGACGAGGTTTAGGCAGGACTACAAAGAGATCTGGACAGGCTACAAGCCTGGTCCAGCAACTGGCTCCTTGAATTTAACCCTGCCAAATGCAAAGTCATGAAGATTGGGGAAGGGCAAAGAAGACCGCAGACACAATGTAGTTTAGATGGCCAAAGACTGCAAACCTCACTCAAGGAAAAAGATCTGGGGATGAGTATAACACCGAGCATATCTCCTGAGGCGCACATCAATCAGATAACTGCTGCAGCATACGGGCGCCTGGCAAACCTACGGATAGCGTTCCGATACCTCAGTAAGGATTCGTTTAAGACTCTGTACACCATCTACGTCAGGCCCATACTGGAGTATGCAGCACCAGTTTGGAATCCACACCTAGTCAAGCACGTCAAGAAATTAGAGAAAGTGCAAAGGTTTGCAACAAGACTAGTCCCAGAGCTACGGGGATTGTCCTATGAAGAAAGGTTGAGGGAAATCGGCCTGACGACACTGGAGGCCAGGAGGGTCAGGGGAGACATGATAACGACATATAAAATACTGCGCGGAATAGACGAGGTGGACAAAGACCGGATGTTCCAGAGATGGGACACAGACACAAGAGGTCACAATTGGAAGTTGAAGACTCAGATGAATCAAAGGGATGTTAGGAAGTATTTCTTCAGTCATAGAGTAGTCAGGCCATGGAATAGCCTAGAAAGTGATGTGGTGGAGGCAGGAACCATACATAGTTTTAAGGCGAGGTATGATAGAGCTGATGGGGCAGGGAGAGAGAGGACCTAGTAGCAATCAGCGAAGAGGCGGGGCCAGGAGCTGTGACTCGACCCCTGCAACCACAAATAGGTGAGTACAAATAGGTGAGTACACACACGCACACACTGAGTAGCGACCAGTGAAGAGGCGGGGACAGGAGCTAGGACTCGACCTCTGCGACCTCAACTAGGCCAACTAGGTTAGTACACACACACAAACACATACACACACACACACACAAATACACTCTCTCACACACACACACACACACACACACACACACACACACACACACACACACACACACACACACACACACACACACACACACACACACACACACACATACACACACACACATACACACACACACACACACACACATACACACACACACACACACACACACACACACACACACACACACACACACACACACACACACACACACACACACACACACACACACACACACACACAAATTTTGACCATGATTCATTCAGGGCCTTATATACGACAAACGTCAGGTGTATTTTGGAGAATGCAGCACCAGCATGGAAGCCACACCTGATAAAGCATGTTAAGAAACCGGAGAAAGTGCAGAGGTATGCAAAGTAACTAGTTCCAGAGCTGACCAGAATGTGCTATGAGAGGCCAAAGGAATTGCGCCTGACGATAATTTATTTATTTATTTATTTATTTATTTAGTAATTTAAGCATACAAACAGAGGTACAAAAAAATACAGGTAAGAGCAGCATGCTAAAGCCACTTATATGCATAGCATTACTGGCTGGCTTAAAATTAACTTAAGATTAACTAAGCAATGATGAAATCAGTGATAAAACATTATTGTAAACAGATAACTATAAAGCACAAGTGAGTATTACAAAGACAGGTCATATGGTTGCTTGCATTGCTGTACATTCAGTCGAATGGAGTATTCTGTTAGGTAGTGTATTTAAAAAAATAATAAAGTTAGATTGGGTCCTAGGTTTAACATTTGTGTGATATAATTGTGAGTAACATATAGGATATACAATTTATAAGGTTCAGTTATTCAGTATTTATTTGGTTTTGAGTGAGTAAGTGATCTTTGAGAAGAGACTTGAATTTATAAACAGGTAGTGTTTCTTTTATATTTACAGGTAATGAATTCCAGATTTTAGGGCCTTTTATGTGCATTGAGTTTTTGCATAGCGTGAGATGGACACGAGAAACATCAAAGAGTGATCTGTGCCTTGTGTTATGGTCATGTGTTCTGTTGAGGTTGGCAAGGAGATGTTTGAGGGGAGGGTTAATATCAGAGTTAAGTGTTCTATGTATGTAATAGGTGCAGTAATAAGTATGGATGTTTTGTATGGTGAGTAGGTTTAGTGTATTGAATATTGGTGGAGTGTGTTGCCTGTAGTGAGAATTTGTTATCATTCTAACTGCAGCCTTTTGTTGGGTAATTAGTGGTCTGAGATGGTTAATTGTTGTTGAGCCCCATGCACAAATTCCATAGGTGAGATAGGGGTAAATAAGAGAGTGTTAAATTGACGATAGAAGAACCGGGGCAGACGTGTTATCGACTTAATGGAGTGGACAGGAATAGGCTGTTCGAGAGCCGAGGAACAGGTTCACTAGAGCGCAGTCGAGAGTTAGACATAGATAATAATAATACCAATAATAATAATAATAATAATAATAATAATAATAATAATAATAATAATAATATCTTTATATACTACAAGTACATTTACAAGGTATAGAGGCCTAGCTGACATCAGTGACATACTACTATATAGAAAGCCCCTTGGTATGCAGAGCATTTTGGGCAAATTAGGCCCTTGTCCCAGGATGCGACCCACTCCAATCGACTAACTCCGAGTTACCAATTTTACTGATGGAAGAACATAGACAACCAGTGTAAAGAAACACGCCCAATGTTTCTACCCTCGCTGGGAATCGAACGCAGGCACTCGCCGTGCGCAGCTCTCGCAGCTTCCTGACACAGGGTGTCAGGAATTATTTCTTTAGCTTCTGGGTAGTCAGCCAGAGAAATGTCTTGGATGAAGTATTGATTAGGCCCACGAGGCTAGTAGGAAATAAACCCGGCAAGGTCAAGAGCTGAGACTCGACCCTTGGAATCAAAATAGGTGATTGTACACACACACACACACACACACACACAACAGGCCAAGTATCTTAGTGACGAGTGCCTGCAACCACATATAGGTGAGTGCACACACACACACACACACACACACACACACACAGCACCTGGAACGGAACAAGATTATAAACGACAACCAGCACGGATTCATGGAAGGCAAACCCTGTGTCACAAACCTTCTGGAGTTTTATGACAAGGTAACAGAAGTAAGACACGAGAGAGAGGGGTGGGTTGATTGCATTTTCCTGGACTGCAGGAAGGCCTTCGATATAGTTCCTCACAAGAGATTAGTGCAGAAACTTGAGGATCAGGCCCGTATAAATAAAGGGCACTGCAATGGATCAGTGAATACCTGACAGGGAGGCAACAACGAGTCATGGTACGTGATGAGGTATCACAATGGGCGCCTGTGACGAGCAGGGTCCCACAGGGGTCAATCCTAGGACCAGTGCTATTTTTGGTATATGTGAATGACATCATGGAAAGGATATTCTCAGAAGTGTCCCTGTTCGCAGATGATGTAAAGCTAATAAGGAGAATTAAATCATATGAGGATCAGACAGGACTACAAAGATACCTGGACAGGCTGGAAGCGTGGTCCAGCAACTGGCTCCTCGAATTTAACCCCGCCAAATGCAAAGTCATGAAGATCGGGGAAGAGCAAAGAAGACCGCATGCAGAGTATAGGCTAGGCGGCTATAGACTGTAAACCTCACTCAAGGAGAAAGATCTTGGGGTGAGTGTAATACCAAGCACGTCTCCGGAAGCAAACATCAACCAGATAACTGCTGCAGCATATGGGCGCCTGGCAAACCTGAGAATAACGTTCCGATGCCTCAGTAGGGAATCGTTCAAGACTCTGTACTCCGTGTACGTCAGGCCCATATGCAGCACCAGTTTGGAACCCACACCTGGTCAAGCACGTCAAGAAATTAGAGAAAGTGCAAAGGTTTGCAAGAAGGCTAGTTCCAGAGCTAAGGGTTATGTCCTACGAAGAAATGTTAAGGGAAATCTGCCTGATGACACTGGAGGACAGGAGGGATAGGAAAGACATGATAACGACATACAAAATAGTGCGTGGAATAGATAAGGTGGACAGAGACAGGATGTTCCAGAGAAGGGACACAGAAACATGGATCACAATTGGAAGTTGAAGACTCAGATAGTCAAAGGGATGTTAGGAAGTATTTCTTCAGTCACAGAGTTGTCAGGAAGTGGAATAGTCTGACAAGTGATGTAGTGGAGGCAGAAACCATACATAGTTTTGACAAGAGGTATGATAAAGCTCATTGAGCAGGGAGAGAGAGGTCCTAGTAGCGACCAGTGAAGAGGCGGGGCCAGGAACTGGGTCTCGATCCCTGCAGCCACAATTAGGTGAGTACAGTAGGTTAGTACACATTCATACACGCACGCGCGAGCACACATATGTAACCTTATACCCAGGCAGAGCTCAGCCTGGCACCTTAGAACAGAATAGAATATTAATATATTTTTTTCGAAGTTCGTCTGCCTGTGTGTGTGTGTGTGTGTGTGTGTGTGTGTGTGTGTGTGTGTGTGTGTGTGTGTATGTGTGTGTGTGTGTGTGTGTGTGTGTGTGTGTGTGTGTGTGTTTTAAGGTGCCTATTTGTGTTACAGGAGCAAAGTTATGCTCATGTAACTGGAACGTTTCCAATGTTCATTACACTTATTACTCTTTTTTTATTAACATATATGTCGTTTCCCACCGAGGCAGGGTGACCCGGAAAAGAAGAAACACTTTCATCATCATTCACTCCATCACTATCTTGCCAGAGGCGCGCCTGCAGAACAGTTATAAAACTACACCTTATCAACGCCCCTCCAGAGTGCAGATACTGTACTTCCCACCTCCAGGAATCAAGTCCGGCCTGCTGGTTTCCCTGAATCCCTTCATAAATGTTATCTTGCTCACACTCCAACAGTACGTCAAGTCATAAAAACCATTTGTCTGTACTCGCTCCTGTCTAACACGCTCACGTATACTTGCTGGAAGTCCAAGCTCCTCGCAAATAAAGCCTCCTTTACCCCCTCCCTCCAGCTTTTCCTAGGCCGACACCTACCCCTTCCTTCCACTTCGGATTTAATTGCTCTCCAAGTCATTCTATTTCGTTCCATCCTCTCAAAATGTTCGAATCACCTCAACAACCCTTTCCCAGCCCTCTGGATAATACTTCTAGTAACCCTGCACCTCCTAATTTCCGCACAATGAATTCTCTGTATTATATTCACAAAAACACATTGCCCTCAGACTCGACTTCTTCACTGCCTCCAGCCTTCTCCTTTTTGCATCATTCACCATCCATGCTTCACACCCATGTAAGAGCATTGGTATAACTATACAGTCCCCTCTTTGCTTTCATGGATAACGTTCTTTTTCTCCACAAATTCCTCAGTGCACCACTCCCCTTTTTTTTTCCCTCATCAATTCTATGATTCACCTCGTCTTTCATAGTCCCATCTGCTGACAAGTTCACTCCCAAATATCTGAATACTTTCACTTCCTCCATACTCCCTTCCTCCAATCTGATATCCAATCTTTCATTAACTAATTTTTTTGTTATCCTCATCACCTTACTGTTTCCGATGTTCACTTTTAATTTCCTTTTTTTACATACCCTACCAAACTCATCCACCAACCTCTGCAACTTCTCTTCGGAATCTCCCAAAAGCACAGTGTCATCAGCAAAGAGTAGCTGTGACAACTCCCACTTTGTGTTAGATTGTTTATCTTTTAATCCCACGTCTCTTGCCAACACCCAGGTATTCACTTATCTTGCAACTCCATCTATAAATATATTGAACAATCATGGTGACATCACATATCCCTGTCTAAGGCCTACTTTTACTGGATAACAGTCTCCCTCTCTCCTACATACTCTAATCTGAGCCTCACTACTTTCAGTAACCTACCTTCTATCCCATTTGCAACATCTGCCACATTGCTTCCCTATCCACCCTATTATACGCATTTTTTACGTCCATAAATGCCACAAAAACGTCTTTACCCTTATCTAAATACTGTTCACCTATATGTTCCACTTTAAACACTTGGTCTACATACACCCTACCCTTCCTAAAGCCTCGTTGTTCATCTGCAATCCTGCTGTCCGTCTTACTCTTAATTCTTTCAGTAATAACTCTACCATACACTTTGCCAGGTATACTCAACAGGTTTATTCCCCTATATTTTTTTTTACACTCTCTTTTGTCCCCTTTGCCTTTAGAAAAAGGAACTATACATGCTCTATGCCAATCCCTAGGTACCTTACCCTCTTCCATACATTTATTAAATGAAAGCACTAACCACTCCAAAACTTATCCCCACCTGCTTTTAACATTTCTGTGTTTATCCCATCAATCCTAGCTGCTTTACCTTCTTCCATTCTCCCCACTACCTCACGCGCTTCCCTCACACTCACAACTGGCTCTTCCTCACTCCTACAAGATATACTTCCCTGCCCAGTGCACGAAATCACAGCTTCCCTATCTTCATCGGCATTTAACACTTTCTCAAAATATTCCCTTCATCTTCTCGATACCCATAACTCTCCATTTAATAACTCTCCTCTTCTGTTTTTAACTGTCAAATCCATTAGTTCCCTAGGTTCCTCAACTTATTAATCTCGCTCCAAAACCTTTTCTTATTCTCCAAAAAAATTGTTGATAGCTTCTTGCCTACTCTCTTATTTGCTCTCCCTTTACATTCCCTCACCACTCTCTTAACCTCTGTTTTTCTTTCCATATACTCCTCCCTCCTTGCATTGCATCCACTTTGTAAAAGTCTCTCATATGCTAACTTTTTCTCTCTTACTACTCACTTTACCTCATCATTCCACCAATCACTCTTCTTTCCTCCCGCACCCACTTTCATGTAATTACAAACTTCTGCTGAAGACTAACACTACATTCTTAAATATACCCCATATCTCTTCAACCTCATTGCCTATACTCTTACTATCCCATCTTTCTTCCAATAGTTGTTAGTGTCTTGCCTTAACTGCCTCCGCCCTTAGTTTATAAACTTTCACTTCTCTCTTACTTGCTGATTCTATTCTCCTTGTATCCCATCTAACTTTTACCCTCACTGTAGCTGCAACTAAAAATTGATCTAAAATATCTGTGGCCCTTCTATAAACATGAACATCCTAAATTCTACCCATCAGTCTTTTATCTATCAATACATAGTCCAACAAATTACTGTCAGTACGGTCTATAACATATCTTGTATACTCATTTGTCTTTTTTTTCTCTCAAAATATATATTACATATAACCAATCCCCTTTCTATACAAAGTTCAGTCAAAGGCCCCACATTATCATTTGTAACCGGCACTCCAGACTTACTACCACACCCTCTCTAATCGTTTCTCTCAATTTAGCATTTAGGTCCCTCTCACTTGGTTCAAAGGTTCTTAAACACTCGCTTAACATCTCCCAAAATCTCTGTCTCTCCAATACACTCCTCTCTTCTCCAGGTACATACACACTTATTATAACCCACTTTTCGCTTCCGACCTTTATTTTATTCTCTCTCCATACTGATCTTTCAACATTATTGCTACCCCTTCCTTAGCTCTAACTCTCTCAGATACTCTTGACTTAATCCCATTAGGTTAATAATGAAAACTATAATTTCTCTACCAAACTTATTAAAGTCATATAGCATGAACTAACAGAATATTCAATTCTCTTGTATTCATTGTAACTCACCTACCTAATGACCATATGTACAAAATTACTGCACTGTTATTGCCTTACCAATCTTAAGTTAGTTTTAAGTTTACCCGAAATGCTCTGCATATAAGGGGCTTTCGGCATGTATACCCAATTGTTATACTCCTTTGTAGAAACATGTGTCATGCTAAATAAAATTATTAATATTATTTATTTATTTATATATTTTTTTATTTATTTCTCCCCACTGAAATTCCCCTACTCCCTTCAGCTTTGTTTAGCTTAGATCCAGGACATCCAACTTCTTTTCATTCATATCATTAGCAGTCATCTCTTTCTTATCATCTACACTACATCTACGCACATTCGAACATCCCACTTACTACTGCTTCTTTAAAAATATTCCATTGTTCCACTGTTTAACGAAGATTTTTTCTAGTATCCTTCTGCTACACTTTTCTTTAAATTTACAACTGAGGCTTCTTCTTGTCCCAGTTGCTGGCACTAAAAAATCTTCTTTATCAGTTCTTTCATGTTCTTTTTAGCTCGTATGTAGCTATCATGTCTCGTCTTTGTTCTATCAGTTGCTCTTCGCGTTCCCGTCGGGGACATGAACGCAGTGCGTCAGGACAGCTACACAGCATGAGGCCTGCAGTAATAAATATGTGACGACTTTTTTTTACGGTTACTTTAGATCTGGTGACCGTGACATGAGCTATATCCCAATAAAAGTTTTTGTGCTAAGATGTCTTTTCTTCAAGCTATGATTTAAGTGGTGCCAGGGAAAGTATCACGTGACCTACACTGAATCACAGTAAAGCTGTGTTTTTGCTTGCACGTGTTTACACTTTATAATTGTGTAAAGTGCTGGATATTCTCAAGGTATCTGAATACATTGCATTTGCTGTACCCATGTATTTCAGTACTAGTCTTAGTACTTTACTGCTACAGACAGGCTTTATTAATTTTTGGTCTTTTTAGGCTGTCATATCTGTCTATGTACATGCGGTGTTTGCCTTCACTTACTTCTTACCACTTCTTGCCACCATCACCCTAAAGAAGTGCTTCTTGACCTCTCTGTGGTATATTTTATTTTTTTTTTTATTTTCTTCTATTGTTTATGATTAATCATATAGTTTCATGGTCGCGTGATAGATTTTTCAAATTGACATTAGGATTATTGATGTGAGTCACAGATACTTCTGCTTCTTATTGTTTCTAGATTTTTATCTCAACTTAATACACAATCAACTTGTTAATGTATAAACTCACGCGACCATTTTTTTCGTTTCTGTAAACATATCTAGTCGTGGCTAATTTTGCTCTAAGTTGGTCGTTAATATCTACCAAAGATTCACAATAAGTAATCGTTTATGTTTACTCTGAGCAGGTATAGGAGGTTAGTTCATCATTTATTATTAATATTACTATTTGCGTTTATATAGAAAACTGTTCTATCAATCTGGATGGAGAAGGTTTGAGAAGTACCTTCCAAGGTAATTCTGCTGCACTGTTCCTCCTTTCTTATGCTCTTATTTGGAGCCAAGAGAACTGCAT